>NC_034179.2:84149364-84426864 GCF_002021735.2 Oncorhynchus kisutch | reverse complement strand
TGCCTATTTCTCAGGAGTGGCTTCTGTCTGGCCACTCTCCCATAACGCCCAGATTGGTGTTGTGCTATAGAGACTGTTCTGGCAGGTTCTCAAATATCAGCCGAGGAACTCTGTAGTTCTGTCAGAGTAGTCATCGGGTTCTTGGTCACCTCCCTGACCAAGTTCCTTCTTGCCCAGTTTCTCAGTGTGGTCAAATGGCCAGCTCTAAGCAGAGTCTGGGTAGTTCCATTTCCCAATGACAGAGACCACTAGGGTCTTGGGAACTTTCAACACTCTATAAATAGTTTTATACCCTTCCCCAGATATATGCCTCATCACAAATCTATTTCGTAGATCTACGGATAGTTCCCTGGACTTGGTATAGTTTCTTCTCTGACATGCACTGTCAACTGTGGGACCTTATATAGAAAGGTGTGTTTCTTACTAAATCATGTCCAAACAATTGAATTGGCCACAGGTGGACTCCAATCAAGTTGTAGTGACATCTCAAGGATAATCAAAGGGAATTGGAGCTCCATTTGGAGTTTTATTCCAAAGGGGGGTGAATACTTATGTAAATGAGATATTTCTGTATTTTTTTTTTCAAAATATTTGCTAAAATTACAAAAAACATGTTTTCACTTTGTCATTATGTGTAGATGGGTTAGAAAAAAAAAAGATGTAATCCATTTTGAATCCAGGCTGTAACAAAACAAAATGTGTAATAAGTCAAGGGGTGTTTTAATGCTTTCTGAAGGCACTGTATGTAGTTACATGGTTATAAACCGTTTTGCTTTTTGTTTCCATCGTTCATGTCATCATGGTGCAGGAACATAACTGAAGGCTCTCTAGTCTGTGACAAGAGGTCTGAACCTTTATGGCACACATGAAGTAGTTCACTGGACTGGCTAGATGCAGTGGCTATTCCAGTCTATGGACTGTTCCTCTAAACATTAAACAGATGCTTTAATCCAGAGTTGACAGGCCAGGCCTGTATAGAGATTGTAAAGTATAGAGGCTATATAATAGCATACATGTGATTGTTAAAATATTAGGTTCAACTCACTTGCTGCAACCAATGTATATATAAATCATCGGCTGCGACCCGCAACATGCAGTCGAGCAACGAGCACAGAGACAAAAGGACGATGTTCACTTCAGAAGTCTCTATGATTGGTTGTGCGTGTTACCATTGGAAACAGTGAGAAGGAGGAAGTCATTTTCCAATTTTCCTTAACCTTTTCCCATCACCTCGACATGGTAATGTAATGATTTTTTACAGACATGATAATTTCACATCATTGTATTCGGTGCATACAGCTGACAAGAACAGACACATAATGAAGATATCCTAATATAAAGTATTCATGGTGTGTTTGGACAAAGGTGAACTACCTGATATAGTCTTACATGGCTAGGTGTGTTAAATTACACATCAAGTAGACAGACTGGGGTTACACTAGCATGAGGCTTAATAGGTTTACCTTTATATAGTGGTCTATAGGGGCCATTTACAATGCAAAACATTTACAGTATGCTGTCTATGAAGGACTCATAAATTATCAGAAAGAGTCAGAGAGAGAGAGATTGTCATTTGTTTTCCAGAGAAAGTCATTCATATGCTCAACCATTTCATTAAATGTTTTGAACAACTTTGGGCAGAAGTGTCTGGGAATGAGATTACAGGTACTGCACATTCTGATCTGACTCCGATTGGTCGACCATGAGTGACAGCATGGAGGACCCTCCTCCTCAGACGCAGGGCTCTGGAGTAGACAGAAAGGTAAGCTAGGCTAACCTGAGTGGAATGATGCTGATAGGCTAACATGAGTAGGATGATGCTAATAGGCTAACATGAGTAGGATGATGCTGATAGGCTAACATGAGTAGGATGATGCTGATAGGCTAACATGAGTAGGATGATGCTGATAGGCTAACATGAGTAGGATGATGCTGATAGGCTAACATGAGTATGATGATGATGATAGGCTAACATGAGTATGATGATGCTGATAGGCTAACATGAGTATGATGATGATGATGATAGGCTAACATGAGTATGATGATGCTGATAGGCTAACGTGAGTATGATGATAGGCTAACATGAGTATGATGATGATGATGATAGGCTAACATGAGTATGATGATAGGCTAACATGAGTATGATGATGATGATGATAGGCTAACATGAGTGTGATGACGATGATAGACTAACATGAGTATGATGATGATGATGATAGGCTAACATGAGTATGATGATGATGATAGGCTAACATGAGTATGATGATGCTGATAGGCTAACATGAGTATGATGATGATGATGATAGGCTAACATGAGTATGATGATGATGATGATAGGCTAACATGAGTATGATGATGCTGATAGGCTAACATGAGTATGATGATGATGATGATAGGCTAACATGAGTATGATGATGATGATAGGCTAACATGAGTATGATGATGATGATAGGCTAACATGAGTATGATGATGATGATAGGCTAACATGAGTATGATGATGCTGATAGGCTAACATGAGTATAATGATGCTGATAGGCTAACATGAGTATGATGATAGGCTAACATGAGTATGATGATGCTGATAGGCTAACATGAGTATGATGATGATGATAGGCTAACATGAGTATGATGATAGGCTAACATGAGTATGATGATGCTGATAGGCTAACATGAGTATGATGATGATGATAGGCTAACATGAGTATGATGATGATGATGATGATAGGCTAACATGAGTATGATGATGCTGATAGGCTGACATGAGTATGATGATAGGCTAACATGAGTATGATGATGATGATGATAGGCTAACATGAGTATGATGATGCTGATAGGCTAACATGAGTATGATGATAGGCTAACATGAGTATGATGATGCTGATAGGCTAACATGAGTATGATGATGATGATAGGCTAACATGAGTATGATGATGATGATGATGATAGGCTAACATGAGTATGATGATGCTGATAGGCTGACATGAGTATGATGATGCTGATAGGCTAACATGAGTATGATGATGATGATAGGCTAACATGAGTATGATGATGATGATGATGATAGGCTAACATGAGTATGATGATGCTGATAGGCTGACATG
Organism: Oncorhynchus kisutch; assembly: GCF_002021735.2. Lineage (NCBI taxonomy): Eukaryota > Metazoa > Chordata > Actinopteri > Salmoniformes > Salmonidae > Oncorhynchus > Oncorhynchus kisutch. The sequence goes on along the minus strand of NC_034179.2, from coordinate 84,423,762 downwards.
AGTATGATGATGCTGATAGGCTAACATGAGTATGATGATGATGATAGGCTAACATGAGTATGATGATGATGATAGGCTAACATGAGTATGATGATGATAGGCTAACATGAGTATAATGATGATAGGCTAACATGAGTATGATTATGATAGGCTAACATGAGTATGATGATTATGATAGGCTAACATGAGTATGATGATGATAGGCTAACATGAGTATAATGATGATAGGCTAACATGAGTATGATGATGATAGGCTAACATGAGTATGATGATGCTGATAGGCTGACATGAGTATGATGATGCTGATAGGCTAACATGAGTATGATGATGATGATAGGCTAACAAGAGTATGATGATGCTGATAGGCTAACATGAGTATGATGATGCTGATAGGCTAACATGAGTATGATGATGCTGATAGGCTAACATGAGTATGATGATGCTGATAGGCTAACATGAGTATGATGACGATGATAGGCTAACATGAGTATGATGATGATGATGATAGGCTAACATGAGTATGATGACAGGCTAACATGAGTATGATGATGCTGATAGGCTAACATGAGTATGATGATGATGATGATAGGCTAACATGAGTATGATGATGCTGATAGGCTAACATGAGTATGATGACGATGATAGGCTAACATGAGTATGATGATGATGATAGGCTAACATGAGTATGATGATGATGATGATGATGATAGGCTAACATGAGTATGATGACGATGATAGGCTAACATGAGTATGATGATGATGATGATAGGCTAACATGAGTATGATGATGCTGATAGGCTAACATGAGTATGATGACAGGCTAACATGAGTATGATGATGCTGATAGGCTAACATGAGTATGATGATGATGATGATAGGCTAACATGAGTATGATGATGCTGATAGGCTAACATGAGTATGATGACGATGATAGGCTAACATGAGTATGATGATGATGATAGGCTAACATGAGTATGATGATGATGATGATGATGATAGGCTAACATGAGTATGATGATGCTGATAGGCTAACATGAGTATGATGATGCTGATAGGCTAACATGAGTATGATGATGCTGATAGGCTAACATGAGTATGATGACGATTATGATAGGCTAACATGAGTATGATGATGATGATAGGCTAACATGAGTATGATGATGCTGATAGGCTAACATGAGTATGATGACGATGATAGGCTAACATGAGTATGATGATGATGATGATAGGCTAACATGAGTATGATGATGCTGATAGGCTAACATGAGTATGATGATAGGCTAACATGAGTATGATGATGATGATGATAGGCTAACATGAGTATGATGATGCTGATAGGCTAACATGAGTATGATGACGATGATAGGCTAACATGAGTATGATGATGATGATGATAGGCTAACATGAGTATGATGATGCTGATAGGCTAACATGAGTATGATGACAGGCTAACATGAGTATGATGATGCTGATAGGCTAACATGAGTATGATGATGATGATGATAGGCTAACATGAGTATGATGATGCTGATAGGCTAACATGAGTATGATGACGATGATAGGCTAACATGAGTATGATGATGATGATAGGCTAACATGAGTATGATGATGATGATGATGATGATGATAGGCTAACATGAGTATGATGATGCTGATAGGCTAACATGAGTATGATGATGCTGATAGGCTAACATGAGTATGATGATGCTGATAGGCTATCATGAGTATGATGACGATTATGATAGGCTAACATGAGTATGATGATGATGATAGGCTAACATGAGTATGATGATGCTGATAGGCTAACATGAGTATGATGACGATGATAGGCTAACATGAGTATGATGATGATGATGATAGGCTAACATGAGTATGATGATGCTGATAGGCTAACATGAGTATGATGATAGGCTAACATGAGTATGATGATGATGATGATAGGCTAACATGAGTATGATGATGCTGATAGGCTAACATGAGTATGATGATAGGCTAACATGAGTATGATGATGATAATGATAGGCTAACATGAGTATGATGATGCTGATAGGCTAACATGAGTATGATGATGATGATAGGCTCACATGAGTATGATGATGCTGATAGGCTAACATGAGTATGATGATGGGCTATCATGAGTATGATGACGATGATAGGCTAACATGAGTATGATGATGATGATGATAGGCTAACATGAGTATGATGATGCTGATAGGCTAACATGAGTATGATGATGCTGATAGGCTAACATTAGTATGATGATGCTGATAGGCTAACATGCGTGGGATGATGCTGATAGGCTAACATGAGTATGATGATGATAGGCTAACATGAGTATGATGATGATGATAGGCTAACATGAGTATGATGATGCTGATAGGCTAACATGAGTATAATGATGCTGATAGGCTAACATGAGTATAATGATGCTGATAGGCTAACATGAGTAAAATGATGCTGATAGGCTAACATGAGTATAATGATGCTGATAGGCTAACATGAGTATAATGATGCTGATAGGCTAACATGAGTAGGATCATGCTGATAGGCTAACATGAGTGGGATGATGCTGATAGGCTAACATGAGTAGGATGATGCTGATAAGATCAGTTTTGGTGAATTGATACTGGCTATAGTCTGTGTGAAATTAGTTATTAGTTACTGAGTAATTAGATGTAATTACCAAAGAGAGAGAGACAGTCTCAGCAGTTTGTTGCGTCACTCTCCTGGGACCCTGTCTGGTGACTAACACACCATTAATAGTGTATAGACCAATCAGCACACCTTTGTTAACAGTGTCATCATGTGTGCAGTTTTCTACCCACCAAATCCAGTTCCTACATTTGTGTGTTACACCCCCTCGGATGCATTTACACCAGCTCACCCTATTACACAGCGGCCTCCAGTCTTGGTGTCTGACTACCTTTCTTAGAGGGGTCCCCAAATCCCAACCTTGACCCTTAGTGGATGAATGAGTAATATTGACCCTGTGATTATGGAACTTTCATGTACTCTAACCCAGCATGGACTCGGCTGTTTGCCCACGGTAGGGCCTCTTTTAATGGGTATAATGAGGCAGCCTCCATCTGTCATTATGATGGAAATAAGACGGTGTGTAGAGCGAAGAGGCTCTTGTCCAACAGGTGTTTCATACAAGCACAGCCACCGCCAATAAGTTAGGAGCACTAATGAAAAATCTTTCATAGAATATTCAGTCCTCTGTATTATCACAAATGGGCAAAAGGCCCATGTTCCGCCTTCTCTCTTATCCTTCTCTCCATCCCTTTCTTCTCCAACAGCATCACACCTTTCTCTTCTTCCCCATCAATCCTTTCTCCTCCTCCATCCATCTCTCAGCTTGACGTGCAGAGGGTGGATCCTGTAGTAGATGTTGAGGTTCAGACAGCAGGTGAAAGAACGCTGAGAGTGAGGCAGGTGAGATCTAATGACCTAATACTGTTCACAGTATTGAAGAAGTGCCATGAGACTCTCAAATATCAAATCAGTCAATTACAGGCCTGTGTGATCAAGAAAATGCCATTGAGTATCGGTGGTGTTTCCTCTCAACCTAGGTCTGTGGCTCAAAGTGCACTCTAAGGCCACTTTTGTACGACAAGAGTACGAACAGGCCATGTTGAATATGCAGGATTCCAGGGAAGAGGAGGAGGAAGAAGGAAAGGAACTGTGGGATCTAGAAGCAGACACAGAGGCTGTGGTAAGGAACTGTTACTAAGGGTCTGGTGAGACAACCTGGATCAAAAAGAGACACAGCCATAAACCCACTCAGACACGGATGGACAGGCAATGGCTAAACTAAATTTGAGATCTGTGCACATTACATGTTTTTTCATGCAAAGCGCCCATTGACATTAACATCACATTGCAATCAGGTGTTCAATTTACCAGGCAGAGTTGAAGAAGATAATGGGGGAGTGGAGTACAGAACCATGCAAGTTTGACGACCAATCCAATGTGCTCTCATGGCCTCTGTCTCCTATTGGCTCGTCTCCGTTGGAGCCCCTCCTCATTGAGATGATTGATATGTAACTTGACACCCTCCTTGTTACCTTGGAGGATGGGTCAGGGCAGAGCAGTAGAGAACACAGGTTGTTACCTTTGAAGGATGGGTTAGGGCAGAGCAGTAGAGAACACAGGTTGTTACCTTGGAGGATGGGTTAGGGCAGAGCAGTAGAGAACACAGGTTGTTACCTTGGAGGATGGGTCAGGGCAGAGCAGTAGAGAACACAGGTTGTTATCTTGGAGGATGGGTTAGGGCAGAGCAGTAGAGAACACAGGTTGTTAACTTGGAGGATGGGTTAGGGCAGAGCAGTAGAGAACACAGGTTGTTACCTTGGAGGATGGGTTAGGGCAGAGCAGTAGAGAACACCGGTTGTTACCTTGGAGGATGGGTTAGGGCAGAGCAGTAGAGAACACCGGTTGTTATCTTGGAGGATGGGTTAGGGCAGAGCAGTAGAGAACACCGGTTGTTATCTTGGAGAATGGGTTAGGGCAGAGCAGTAGAGAACACAGGTTGTTACCTTGGAGGATGGGTTAGGGCAGAGCAGTAGAGAACACAGGTTGTTACCTTGGAGGATGGGTTAGGGCAGAGCAGTAGAGAACACAGGTTGTTACCTTGGAGGATGGGTTAGGGCAGAGCAGTAGAGAACACCGGTTGTTACCTTGGAGGATGGGTTAGGGCAGAGCAGTAGAGAACACCGGTTGTTATCTTGGAGGATGGGTTAGGGCAGAGCAGTAGAGAACACCGGTTGTTACCTTGGAGGATGGGTTAGGGCAGAGCAGTAGAGAACACAGGTTGTTACCTTGGAGGATGGGTCAGGGCAGAGCAGTAGAGAACACAGGTTCATAAGAGCAGACCAGGTGAAGAGGGTGGAACGAATAGAAAGATACTCTATATAGATCACAAATATGTATGCACATTGTCATATACTGGCATTTTAAGTCGAACCTTTCTGAGACAAATGCAAAGAATGTAATGGAATTCATATCAGAACTACACACATTACCGCTGAATGGTTGAATCTTGTGGTTTCTTTGTTGCATAATATTAAATTGTTTTACCAATAGATCAATAAAAATGAATTGCATGATGTGAATTGATTTGCCATAAATCAACATAATCCATATAACTGAATTAATATGTTTTTAATATTGTGAATGGTGCTCATTCACATTTTTCATTCATTCTTTATAGACCCTTCAATCCTTTATTGTCTTTTAGACCCTGCGGTCCATGTTGGCGACCGTAAAATGGGACAAATGAATCAATAAGGAGGTAATCCCACCACGTGTAGCCACCGGCCACAGCAACCCTGTAATTCAAGACACAAGTCACTGGTGAGGAGCAGGGTTATCACTCGCCTCCATCTACTGCCTCAACCAATGACAATGCATCGCAGGGTGTTGAGCCAACCCCCTCCGACTAGCCCAGCCAACCAGAGCTCAGTCAATCATGTACAAGAATGCATATTGTCAACTAACTAAGTACTGTGTAGATGACAGAGTGGGACTCGGAACACACACACACACGCACTCACCTAACTTTCTGACTCCCGTGCCAGAATTAAACACACACACTTGGCACCAGCATCTCTCGGCTCCACCCAACCACAACCCAAGCCTGAGTTGTTACTGCATCTCCAAACCCGACAGTCAGTTCTTTATCATCAATCATATTAAACCGTGGCCTTCTCTTAATGAGATTTATAGGCGTGGCTTTCACAACGTGATCTGCCCTCTCAGTCTGCTGTGATTGATCACCGTGTGTGGGTCCCCTTCGTCTCCACAGACTGAGAGTGAATTAGCTATTGATCCCGGCCTGGGCTCACTGTGTGTTATAGGACAGGAACCTGACTGGAAGTGTGGTTTGTGGGGTGTGAAGACACTCCTACTGCTTAAAGTCATGGAATGATAGTTTCCTCTTAGTGTTAATGAGGAGATGATGAATTATATAACAGAGGAAATATTGGAAGCCACTGTATGTTGGTTGACTGTGGATCAGGGATGGATGCTCTTCCACTGGCTACTACAGTATACAGTGGTGGTGATATTGATGTGTGTGTTCATCCAGATCCTCAGGGCTTGGGCCTGAGCAGACAGAGAGTGGCAGCAGTCCAGGCCAAGCGGGCAGGAGACATGGAGCTAGCCAGACGTTACTATCGGACAGCAAAGGTACCACACACACCACTCATTCACTCTCACCTGACTAAGGCGAGTCACACACCAAATGCCCAAACATGACACACAGCCAAGATGCCACCAGCGTGCTACCAACCAGCTACTTGGCAAACACCGCTCTGGCCAGTGGAGCCAAACCCAGATAGGCATCTTTACTGCCATCCTTCCCTGTGCCCACCAACCAACCAGGGATCTGGGTCACAGCCGTACAGTATATTCTCCCCGGTCATCGAGGGCAGACGTCTCTCATAACTCTCCTCAGGATAATGTGTGTGTGTGTGTGTATATGCCATTTAGCAGAAGCTTTTGTGTGTATGTGTGTGTGAGTACACAACAGTCAGTCTGATAGATGGCCTCAGCAGCATGCAATATAATAGAGTCAATAATGAGGGTCATAAGTCAAGTTAATGGTTTGTTTGCTTGCTCGTGTGTATTTCTGTGTGTCTCTCGCTCTCTTCTACCCTCTCTCTTCCTTCCTCCCCCCCCCCCCCTCTCTCTCCCTTCACCCCTCTCATTCATTCTCTCTCTCCATCCATCTCATCCCCCTCCCTTTCTTCTTCTCTCAGAAATTAGAGGTGATGGTTGAAGAGGCATCTGAGAGGAGTGAGTGGTCATCAGCTCTATACAGCCCCCTCCTGGTGAGTCCTTATCATTACACCACAATGGGAACTGGCAGTAGTGCTGGAGCTCACACTACTACACCATCGATTACTGCTCTCTCCCCAGTAACACCAATGTCATTATTTCAGTGCATAATACCCCCATATGTAGTTCATATATTCCATTGAAGCTTTAAGGGTAGCTAGTACAGACAGTGGTCTGGTAATTAATAACAGCTTTTTGAGAGAACTTCAAACAAAAAAGGACAGTCTCCCTCTCATTTATTTTTTCTGAGGGCTTGAGCTCTATAATGGGAGTAGGCTAATGAAGAGGGCTAATGAGGGAGAGAGAGGAAGTCGCTTACTAATTCTCTCTCTCCTGAGGCGGACTGGTTGTTTCCATCTCCTCCTCCCCCAGACGAACCATTCAAACAACAGACAGAGACAGACGCCAGCCTCAGTCACATGACTTGTACTGCCAGTAAGAAGGAGCCTCCTGGCAGCAGGATCATGGTATATATCCTCTCCTCTCTAGCCGCTTCAAGTCATCCTCTATGTTTTCACCTCCACCACTGTGTTGTGATTCTAGGTGTCAAGAACAGAAGACAAGGTACAAGTCCACTCCCAGCCCCTCCCAGTGCCTCCTGGGGCCTCAGACCAGTACAACCAGCTGACAGAGGTCCTCACACAGCAACAACGGGTTACTTTAACACTTCCTTTATTACACAATGAATTACACTGGTACCCTAACTGACTCTGTGCCTCTCCTCCCTCCATCAGAAGTGTCTGTGCCAGCAGTTCACCCACATGGGGGAGATCACTGAGACAACTAGGTCTGTGCTGGCCCTTTTCATTACCTCTTGTGCATTGATCAACAATATATAAGTTATATAACTGATAGCAGACAGGTGGACATGTGCTGCCTTAGGACAGGTCAGACACGCAGAACGACACTGTTGATGTGAGAATGTGTATTGTTTAGACAGGTTGGAGGTGCTGTTAGAGGGGTGTAGGAGACACCTGGAGGTAGTGAAACAGGTACAGAGTAGAGGACACCTGTTACCCCCATACACAGAGGAACGCACCTTCAACACATACAGGTACACTACCAACACACACCTCACGCACACCTCACACAACACACCCAGTCACAAATGACACATAGAGGAACTCACCTTCAACACATACAGGTACACTACCAACACAGACACCTCACACAACACACCCAGTCACAAATGACACATAGAGGAACTCACCTTCAACACATACAGGTACACTACCAACACAGACACCTCACACAACACACCCAGTCACAAATGACACATAGAGCAACTCACCTTCAACACATACAGGTACACTACCAACACAGACACCACACACAACACACCCAGTCACAAATTACACATAGAGGAACTCACCTTCAACACATACAGGTACACTACCAACACAGACACCTCACACAACACACCCAGTCACAAATGACACATAGAGGAACTCACCTTCAACACATACAGGTACACCACCAACACAGACACCTCACACAACACACCCAGTCACAAATGACACATAGAGGAACACCTTCTACACGTGCAGGGGCTTGTTACAAGTGCATTAAGAGACCAGTGCTGTGGCCCTCTAGTGGTGGTGTTGTGATATAGCCATTCAGTCCAGTCCTGGGGTTCGTTTCTGCTAGTGCAAGGTGAGGTAAGTACAGCCAGACAACCCTATGGCTTTTTCCAGTTCCAGGCATTGAATAAGAATGATTTCCATGAAACGTTTGTGTGTGCATGTGTGTGTCCACGGCCGACAGATGGCTGCATTGACTGTCCCTGACAGAGACTGAGGCATAGAGACACTGGCCCAGTCTTTTCATCAATCCTCTTATTGATTAACTGATTTGCTGATCCATGCCAATGTCCAGAGGCTGATAGATACACTGGGCCGAGCAGCACACACACACCCTACATTTCCCCATTCCTTGTGTTTCTATCCAGTAAGATCATCCCCTCGCTAACAGGTAGTGACATGGTATTGACCATAGTGAAGGGCATCAAACTCCCGGTCCCTACAGGTATGAATAACTTAATCATACTGTAGGATTATATCCCCCGTTCTCTCAGGAGGAAGCGCAGAGGGACCAAACCCGCTCTGTGAGAAACACTACCTGTCCAGGTACTTTTTTAAACATTTTATTTCACCTTTATTTAAGCAGGTAGGCTAGTTGAGAACAAGTTCTCATTTGCAACTGCGACCTGGCCAAGATAAAGCATAGCAGTGTGAACAGACAACACAGAGTTACACATGGAGTAAACGATTAACAAGTCAATAACACAGTAGAAAAAAAGGGGAGTCTATATACATTGTGTGCAAAAGGCATGAGGAGGTAGGCGAATAATTACAATTTTGCAGATTAACACTGGAGTGATAAATGATCAGATGGACATGTACAGGTAGAGATATTGGTGTGCAAAAGAGCAGAAAAGTAAATCAATAAAAACAGTATGGGGATGAGGTAGGTAAAAATGGGTGGGCTATTTACCGATAGACTATGTACAGCTGCAGCGATCGGTTAGCTGCTCAGATAGCAGATAGCAGATGATTGAATTTGGTGAGGGAGATAAAAGTCTCCAACTTCAGCGATTTTTGCAATTCGTTCCAGTCACAGGCAGCAGAGAACTGGAACGAAAGGCGGCCAAATGAGGTGTTGGCTTTAGGGATGATCAGTGAGATACACCTGCTGGAGCGTGTGCTACGGATGGGTGTTGCCATCGTGACCAGTGAACTGAGATAATGTGGAGCTTTACCTAGCATGGACTTGTAGATGACCTGGAGCCAGTGGGTCTGGCGATGAATATGTAGCGAGGGCCAGCCGACTAGAGCATACAAGTCGCAGTGGTGGGTGGTATAAGGTGCTTTAGTGACAAAACGGATGGTACTGTGATAAACTGCATCCAGTTTGCTGAGTAGAGTGTTGGAAGCAATTTTGTAGATGACATCGCCGAAGTCGAGGATCGGTAGGATAGTCAGTTTTACTAGGGTAAGTTTGGCGGCGTGAGTGAAGGAGGCTTTGTTGCGGAATAGAAAGCCGACTCTTGATTTGATTTTCGATTGGAGATGTTTGATATGAGTCTGGAAGGAGAGTTTACAGTCTAGCCAGACACCTAGGTACTTATAGATGTCTACATATTCAAGGTCGGGAACCATCCAGGGTGGTGATGCTGGTCAGGCGTGCGGGTGCAGGCAGCGAACGGTTGAAAAGCATGCATTTGGTTTTACTAGCGTTTAAGAGCAGTTGGAGGCCACGGAAGGAGTGTTGTATGGCATTGAAGCTCGTTTGGAGGTTAGATAGCACAGTGTCCAAGGACGGGCCGGAAGTATATAGAATGGTTTCGTCTGCGTAGAGGTGGAATCAGGGAATTGCCCGCAGCAAGAGCAACATCATTGATAGATACAGAGAAAAGAGTTGGCCCAAGGATGGAACCCTGTGGCACCCCCATAGAGACTGCCAGAGGACCGGACAGCATGCCCTCCGATTTGACACACTGAACTCTGTCTGCAAAGTAATTGGTGAACCAGGCAAGGCAGTCATCCGAAAAACCGAGGCTACTGAGTCTGCCGATAAGAATATGGTGATTGACAGAGTCGAAAGCCTTGGCAAGGTCGATGAAGACGGCTGCACAGTACTGTCTTTTATCGATGGCGGTTATGATATCGTTTAGTACCTTGAGCGTGGCTGAGGTGCACCCTGTGACCGGCTCGGAAACCAGATTACACAGCGGAGAAGGTACGGTGGGATTCGAGATGGTCAGTGACCTGTTTGTTGACTTGGCTTTCGAAGACCTTAGATAGGCAGGGCAGGATGGATATAGGTCTGTAACAGTTTGGGTCCAGGGTGTCTCCCCCTTTGAAGAGGGGGATGACTGCAGCAGCTTTCCAATCCTTGGGTATCTCAGACGATATGAAAGAGAGGTTGAACAGGCTGGTAATAGGGGTTGCGACAATGGCGGCGGATAGTTTCAGAAATAGAGGGTCCAGATTGTCAAGCCCAGCTGATTTGTACAGGTCCAGGTTTTGCAGCTCTTTCAGAACATCTGCAATCTGGATTTGGGTAAAGCAGAACCTGGAGAGGCTTGGGTGAGTAGCTGCGGGTGGGGGGGGCTCTATAACACTCCTCAAATACTACCTGTCCAGGTACCTGCTCTATAACACTCCTCAAACACTACTTGTCCAGGTACCTTCTCTATAACACTCCTCAAACACTACCTGCTCTTTAACACTTCTCAAACACTATCTGCCCGGTACCTTCTATATAACACTCCTCAAACACTACCTGTCCAGGTACCTGCTCTATAACACTCCCCAAACACTACCTGTCCAGGTACCTGCTATATAACACTCCTCAAACACTACCTGTCCAGGTACCTGCTCTATAACACTCCTCAAACACTACTTGTCCAGGTACCTTCTCTATAACACTCCTCAAACACTACCTGCTCTTTAACACTTCTCAAACACTATCTGCCCGGTACCTTCTATATAACACTCCTCAAACACTACCTGTCCAGGTACCTTCTATATAACACTCCCCAAACACTACCTGTCCAGGTACCTGCTCTATAACACTCCCCAAACACTACCTGTCCAGGTACCTGCTATATAACACTCCTCAAACACTACCTGTCCAGGTACCTGATCTATAACACCCCTCAAACACTACCTGTCCAGGTACCTGCTCTATAACACCCCTCAAACACTACCTGTCCAGGTACCTGATCTATAACACTCCTCAAACACTACCTGTCCAGGTACCTGCTCTATAACACTCCTCAAACACTATCTGTCCATGTACCTGATCTATAACACTCCTCAAACACTACCTGTCCAGGTACCTGATCTATAACACTCCTCAAACACTACCTGTCCAGTTACCTGCTCTATAACACTCCTCAAACACTACCTGTCCAGGTACCTGATCTATAACACTCCTCAAACACTACCTGTCCAGGTACCTGCTCTATAACACTCCTCAAACACTACCTGTCCAGGTACCTGCTCTATAACACTCCTCAAACACTACCTGTCCAGGTACCTGCTCTATAACACTCCTCAAACACTACCTGTCCAGGTACCTTCTCTATAGCACTCCTCAAACACGACCTGCTCTGTAACACTCCTCAAACACTATCTGTCCAGGTACCTGCTATATAACACTCCTCAAACACTACCTGTCCAGGTACCTGCTCTATAACACTCCCCAAACACTACCTGTCCAGGTACCTGCTATATAACCCTCCTCAAACACTACCTGTCCAGGTACCTGATCTATAACACCCCTCAAACACTACCTGTCCAGGTACCTGCTCTATAACACCCCTCAAACACTACCTGTCCAGGTACCTGATCTATAACACTCCTCAAACACTACCTATCCAGGTACCTGCTCTATAACACTCCTCAAACACTACCTGTCCAGGTACCTGATCTATAACACTCCTCAAACACTACCTGTCCAGGTACCTGCTCTATAACACTCCTCAAACACTACCTGTCCAGGTACCTGCTCTATAACACTCCTCAAACACTACCTGTCCAGGTACCTGCTCTATAACACTCCTCAAACACTACCTGTCCAGGTACCTGCTCTATAACACTCCTCAAACACTACCTGTCCAGGTACCTGCTCTATAACACTCCTCAAACACTACCTGTCCAGGTACCTGCTCTATAACACTCCTCAAACACTACCTGTCCAGGTACCTGATCTATAACACTCCTCAAACACTACCTGTCCATGTACCTGCTCTATAACACTCCTCAAACACTACCTGTCCAGGTACCTGCTCTATAACACTCCCCAAACACTACCTGTCCAGGTACCTGCTATATAACCCTCCTCAAACACTACCTGTCCAGGTACCTGATCTATAACACCCCTCAAACACTACCTGTCCAGGTACCTGCTCTATAACACTCCTCAAACACTACCTGTCCAGGTACCTGCTCTATAACACTCCTCAAACACTACCTGTCCAGGTACCTGCTCTATAACACTCCTCAAACACTACCTGTCCAGGTACCTGCTCTATAACACTCCTCAAACACTACCTGTCCAGGTACCTGCTCTATAACACTCCTCAAACACTACCTGTCCAGGTACCTGCTCTATAACACTCCTCAAACACTACCTGTCCAGGTACCTGCTCTATAACACTCCGCAAACACTACCTGTCCAGGTACCTGCTCTATAACACTCCTCAAACACTACCTGTCCAGGTACCTGCTCTATAACACTCCTCAAACACTACCTGTCCAGGTACCTGATCTATAACACTCCTCAAACACTACCTGTCCATGTACCTGCTCTATAACACTCCTCAAACACTACCTGTCCAGGTACCTGCTCTATAACCCTCCTCAAACACTACCTGTCCAGGTACCTGATCTAACACTCCTCAAACACTACCTGTCCAGGTACCTGCTCTATAACACTCCTCAAACACTACCTGTCCATGTACCTGCTCTATAACACTCCTCAAACACTACCTGTCCAGGTACCTGCTATATAACACTCCTCAAACACTACCTGTCCAGGTACCTGATCTATAACACCCCTCAAACACTACCTGTCCAGGTACCTGCTCTATAACACCCCTCAAACACTACCTGTCCAGGTACCTGATCTATAACACTCCTCAAACACTACCTATCCAGGTACCTGCTCTATAACACTCCTCAAACACTACCTGTCCAGGTACCTGATCTATAACACTCCTCAAACACTACCTGTCCAGGTACCTGCTCTATAACACTCCTCAAACACTACCTGTCCAGGTACCTGCTCTATAACACTCCTCAAACACTACCTGTCCAGGTACCTGCTCTATAACACTCCTCAAACACTACCTGTCCAGGTACCTGCTCTATAACACTCCTCAAACACTACCTGTCCAGGTACCTGCTCTATAACACTCCTCAAACACTACCTGTCCAGGTACCTGCTCTATAACACTCCTCAAACACTACCTGTCCAGGTACCTGATCTATAACACTCCTCAAACACTACCTGTCCATGTACCTGCTCTATAACACTCCTCAAACACTACCTGTCCAGGTACCTGCTCTATAACCCTCCTCAAACACTACCTGTCCAGGTACCTGATCTAACACTCCTCAAACACTACCTGTCCAGGTACCTGCTCTATAACACTCCTCAAACACTACCTGTCCATGTACCTGCTCTATAACACTCCTCAAACACTACCTGTCCAGGTACCTGCTTATAACACTCCTCAAACACTACCTGTCCAGGTACCTGCTCTATAACACTCCTCAAACACTACCTGTCCAGGTACCTGCTCTATAACACTCCTCAAACACTACCTGTCCAGGTACCTGATCTATAACACTCCTCAAACACTACCTGTCCAGGTACCTGCTCTATAACACTCCTGAAACACTACCTGTCCAGGTACCTGCTCTATAACACCCCTCAAACACTACCTGTCCAGGTACCTGCTCTATAACACTCCTCAAACACTACCTGTCCAGGTACCTGCTCTATAACACTCCTCAAACACTACCTGTCCAGGTACCTGCTATATAACCCTCCTCAAACACTACCTGTCCAGGTACCTGATCTATAACACTCCTCAAACACTACCTGTCCAGGTACCTGCTCTATAACACTCCTCAAACACTACCTGTCCAGGTACCTGCTCTATAACACCCCTCAAACCCTACCTGTCCAGGTACCTGCTCTATAACACTCCTCAAACACTACCTGTCCAGGTACCTGCTCTATAACACTCCTCAAACACTACCTGTCCAGGTACCTGCTATATAACACTCCTCAAACACTACCTGTCCAGGTACCTGCTCTATAACACTCCTCAAACACTACCTGCTCTGTAACACTCCTCAAACACTACCTGTCCAGGTACCTGCTCTATAACACTCCTCAAACACTACCTGTCCAGGTACCTGCTATATAACACTCCTCAAACACTACCTGTCCAAGTACCTGCTCTATAACACTCCTCAAACACTACCTGTCCAGGTACCTGCTATATAACACTCCTCAAACACTACCTGTTCAGGTACCTGATCTATAACACTCCTCAAACACACCAACACACCCTTACGCGCATCGTTGTCCCAATGTTGCTAGTCTCCATAAGACAGCTCTGTTTGAGGTTTTTGAATCCCTACTCTTCTATCCATCTGTCATTACTCCTTCCTCGCTCATTCTCTCTCTATATCTCTATTTATTCTTATTTTATCCTATATTTTTCTCTATCCTCATCTGTCATTACCTCCTCATTTTGTTGTTTTGCCCCCCTCCACCCCTTCAACCCAGAGCTCAGTGAGGATTTTAAGCTGGACATCAAACGAACTCGCCGTAGATTTAAGAGTCATCCAGTCCAAACGCATCAAGTTTAGGTTGTTCAAAAAGGGTGAGTGAGTTTATCTCTTTGTAACTCAATTGACATTCTAACTGGCGTCTGCCGTTTTGACTGTTGTTTCTCTGTGTCAGTAGCTGTCTTCTCTTTCTGTAATACTTTCATATTTGTGGATCTTTGTCTGTCTCTGTTTTTTGATTGTTTGTTTGTATCACTTTCCCTTTCTTCCTCTCTTATTCCATCTCTCTCACCCTCCCTCTCCAGTCTCTCGCTCTCTCTGCAGTGGGCTGTTTAAGACTGATAAAGGGATTGGCAGTGCTGGTATGAAGCTGGACTCTCTGGAAAGGCAGTGTGAGAGCAAACAGCTAATAAAGGTGAAATCACACACACACACAGCAAAATAGCATTCCAAGCTAATGTTGAGGTGTGTGTGTATGGCTGTGTTTGTGCGGTATGTGTACACATGTCAGCCGGCTGACCATATCTGGCCTGCACCAACAGATTCACAGATGATGCAATCTTTATTGCAGTCCACACTTCACTTTCACACCTGGACAAAAGGAAGACCAACAGTGGGGCAAAAAAGTAATTAGTCAGCCACCAATTGTGCAAGTTCTCCCACCTAAAAAGATGAGAGAGGCCTGTAATTGTCATCATAGGTACACTTCAACTATGAGAGACAAAATGAGGGAAAAAAATCCAGAAAATCACATTGTAGGATTTTTATTGAATTTATTTGCAAATGATGGTGGAAAATAAGTATTTGGTCACCTACAAACAAGCAAGATTTCTGGCTCTCACAGACCTGTAACTTCTTCTTTAAGAGGCTCCTCTGTCCTCCACTCGTTACCTGTATTAATGGCACCTGTTTGAACTTGTTATCAGTATAAAAGACACCTGTCCACAACCTCAAACAGTCATACTCCAAACTCCACTATGGCCAAGACCAAAGAGCTGTCAAAGGACACCAGAAACAAAATTGTAGACGTGCACAAGGCTGGGAAGACTGAATCTGCAATAGGTAAGCAGCTTAGTTTGAAGAAATCAACTGTGGGAGCAATTATTAGAAAATGGAAGACATACAAGACCACTGATAATCTCCCTCGATCTGGGGCTCCACGCAAAATCTCACCCCGTGGGGTCAAAATGATCACAAGAACTGTGAGCAAAAATCCCAGAACCACACGGGGAGACCTAGTGAATGACCTGCAGAGAGCTGGGACAAAAGTAACAAAGCCTACCATCAGTAACACACTACGCCGCCAAGGACTCAAATCCTGCAGTGCCAGACGTGTCCCTCTGCTTAAGCCAGTACAGGTCCAGGCCCGTCTGAAGTTTGCTAGAGAGCATTTGGATGATCCAAGAGAAGATTGGGAGAATGTCATATGGTCAGATGAAACCAAAATATAACTTTTTGGTAAAAACTCAACTCGTTGTGTTTGGTGGACAAAGAATTTTGAGTTGCATCCAAAGAACACATTACCTACTGTGAAGCATGGGGGTGGAAAAATCATGCTTTGGGGCTGTTTTTCTGCAAAGGGACCAGGACGACTGATCCGTGTAATGGAAAGAATGAATGGGGCCATGTATCGTGAGATTTTGAGTGAAAACCTCCTTCCATCAGCAAGGGCATTGAAGATGAGTCTTTCAGCATGACAATGATCCCAAACACACCGCCAGGGCAACGAAGGAGTGACTTCGTAAGAAGCATTTCAAGGTCCTGGAGTGGCCTAGCCAGTCTCCAGATCTCAACCCCATAGAAAATCTTTGGAGGGAGTTGAAAGTCTGTGTTGCCCAGCAACAGCCCAAAAACATCACTACTCTAGAGATCTGCATGGAGGAATGGGCCAAAATACCAGCAACAGTGTGTGAAAACCTTGTGAAGACTAACAGAAAACGTTTGACCACTGTCATTGCCAACAAAGGGTATATAAAAAAGTATTAAGATAAACGTTTGTTATTGACCAAATACTTATTTTCCACCATAATTTGCAAATAATTCATAAAAAATCCTACAATGTGATTTTCTGGATGTTTTTCTTCTCATTTTGTCATAGTTGAAGTGTACCTATGATGAAAATTACAGGCCTCTCTCATCTTTTTAAGTGGGAGAACTTGCACAATTGGTGGCTGACTAAATACTTTTTTGCCCCACTGTTGGTCTTCCTTTTGTCCAGGTGTGAAAGTGAAGTGTGGACTGCAATAAAGATTGCATCATCTGTGAATCTGTTGGTGCGGTATGCAAATTGGAATGGGTCTAGGTTTTCTGGGATAATGGTGTTGATGTGAGCCACGACAAGCCTTTCAAAGCATTTCATGGCTACAGACGTGAGTGCACAGGTCGGTAGTCATTTTGGCAGTTTAGCTTAGTATCCTTGGGCACGGGGACTAGGGTGGTCTGCTTGAAACATATTGGTATTGCTGACTCAGACAGAAAGAGGTTGAAAATGTCAAAGAAGACACTTTCCAGTTGGTCAGCACATGCTCGGAGTACACGTCCTGGTAACCCGTCTGGCCCTGCGGCCTTGTGAATGTTGACCTGTTTAAAGCTCTTATTCACATTGGCTGCGGAGAGTGTGATCACACAGTCATCCGGAACAGTGGATGCTCTCATGCATGTTTCACTGTTACTTGCCTCAAAGCGAGCATAGAAGTTGTTTAGCTTGTCTGGTAGGCTCGTGTCACTGGGCAGCTCTCGGCTGTGCTTCCCTTTGTAGTCTGTAATAATTTATCGCCCGAGTCACTGGTGCTTCCTACTTTAATTATTGCTTGTAAGCAGGAATCAGGAGGAAAGAATTATGGTCAGATTTGCCAAATGGAGGGCGAGGGAGAGCTTTGTGCACATCTCTGTGTGTGGAGTGAAGGTGGTCTAGAGTTTTTTTTGCCTCTGGCTGCACATTTACGATGCTGTTTGAAATGAGGTGAAACGGATTTAATTTTCCCTGCATTAAAGTCCCCGGCCACTAGGAGTGCCTCCTCTGGATGAGCGTTTTCCTGTTTGCTTATGGCGGTAAACTGTTCATTGAGTGCGGTTTTAGTGCCAGCCTCGGTCTGTGGTGGTATGTAGGCAGCTATGAAAAATACAGATGAAAACTCTCTATGTAGATAGTGTGGTCTACAGGTTATCATGAGATATTCCACCCAAGGCGAGCAAAACTTTGAGACTCCCTTAGATATTGTGCACCAGCTGTTGTTTAGAAATATACATAGGCCACCGCCCCATGCCTTACCAGAGGCTGCTGTTCTATCCTGCCTGTCACAACTTCTGCTGAAGTCGATGCCTCTCCTTGTTCGGGTGGTGCTCGGCGGTCAATGTCACCGGTCTTCTAGCCATCATTGATCAATTTTTCATTTTCCATTGGTTTTGTCTTGTCTTCCTACACACCTGATTTCAATCCCATTCATTACCTGTTGTGTATTTAACCCT
Source organism: Oncorhynchus kisutch (assembly GCF_002021735.2). Taxonomy (NCBI): domain Eukaryota; kingdom Metazoa; phylum Chordata; class Actinopteri; order Salmoniformes; family Salmonidae; genus Oncorhynchus; species Oncorhynchus kisutch. The sequence goes on along the minus strand of NC_034179.2, from coordinate 84,405,142 downwards.
CTGTTTCCCCATCATGTCTTTGTCAGAGATTGTTTCTTGTTTCAGTTTCGTGTTGTTTGTATTTGGTGTGTGACGGTCCTCCTACCCAATTTGTATTTATGGTTTTGGAGTCATGTTTTGTTTGATTAAATTACTCCATTTACCAAGTTTATTCTCCTGCGCCTGACTTCCCTGCCACCTATACACACGTTTGTGACACTGCCGATAGAGTGTATAACCTGCCAGCTGTATGTTAATAATGTCGTCGTTCAGCCGCGACTCGTGAAACATAAGATATTACATATTTTTATACATACATTCAGTTCATCCCATTTATTTTCCAGAGATGTAACGTTGGCTAACAGTACGGATGGCAAAGGCAGAGTAGCCACTCGTTGCCTGCTCCTCACAACGCACTCCAATTTCTTTCCGCAAAATCTTTTTCTTTCTCCAATGAATGACGGGGATGGGATGAGGGCTTGTTCGAGTGTTTGGAGTATATCCTTCCAGTCCAACTCATTAAAGAAAAAGTATTTGTCCAATTCAAGGTGAGTAATCACTATTCTGATGTCCAGAAGCTCTTTTCAGTCATAAGAGAAGGTAGCAGCAACATTATGTACAAAGTAGGTTACAAACAATGCAAAAAAACGAACAAATTAGCACAGTTGGTTAAGAGCCAATAAAAGAGCATCCATCCTCTCCAGCGCCATCCATCTCAGCTAGGGTTCTAATGTACGCAATAGGCTACAAACACACACATTCACTATAATGTCCCATGGAAAGGCTCTTAAAAAGGACAGATGGCAACTGAATTCACAAGTGTGACATGCCACAATATGTATACTGAAGAAAAATAATAATGCAACATACAACAATTTCATTGATTTAACTGAGTTACAGTTCATATGAGGAAGTCAGTCAATTGAAATAAATTCATTAGGCCCTGATCTATGGATTTCACTTGACTTGAAATACAGATGTGCATCTGTTGGTCACAGATACCTTCTTTTTGAGCATTTCAATTTCCATCGATAAAATGCAATTGTGTTCATAGTCCGTAGCTTATACCTCCCCATAACTCCACCACCACCATGGTGCACTCTGTTCACAACATTGACATCAACAAACTGCTCGCCCACACAACGCCATACACGTCTGCGGTTGTGAGGCCGGTTGGACGTACTGCCAAGTTCTCTAAAACAATGGTGGAGGCAGTTTATGGTAGAGAAATGAACATGTAATTATCTGGCAACATCTCTGGTGGACCCAATTGGACGCTCCCTCAGATCTTGAGACGTGTGGCATTGTGTTGTGTGACAAAACTTCACATTTTAGAGTGGCCTTTTATTGTCCGCAGCACAAGGTGCACCTGTTGGTTTGATTATCCTGTTTGGCCAGCTTCTTGATATGCCACGCCTATCAGGTGGATGGATTATCTTAGCAAAGGAGAAATGCTCTCTAACAGGGATGTAAACAAATTTGTTCACAAAGCTTGAGACAAATAAGCTTTTTGTGCATTTCTGGGATCTTTTATTTCAGCTCATGAATCATAGGTCCAACACTTTACATGTTGCATTTATATTTTTGTTCAGTGTAGGTTATGATTAAACAACTGTAGCCCATAAGTATGGGGATTTGGTTAAAAATAAATATTAGAATGATGTTGATAATTATAATTATAAAAATAATTATAGTGATATTGATGATGACTGCAATAATGTTGGTGGTGATGATTTTGAGTCTGTGTGTCATTGTGTCTGTCTGTTCAGTTGGTAGTAATGTTGATGAATAGTGGTTGCCCCTAGGAACCCCAAAATCAACACCACTCACCCTCCTGCTGACAGATGGCCAATCATCTAAAGCACCGTGAGATACCTTTATGTGTATGAACAGGAATGTTCTGTGTATGTGTGTGTGTGTGTATGTGTGTGTATGTGTGTGTATGTGTGTGTGTGTGTGTGTGTGTGTGTGTGTGTGTGTGTGTGTGTGTGTGTGTCCATCCGCCCTTCCGTCTGTTTGTGTGTGTATAACGGTATGTTTGAATCTGTGTTTGTATATGACCACATGCTAGCTGGCCATTGCTGTAGAGCACAGTGGGATGGCTTTATATACTATGCACCCAGGGGGTCATTGGAGTGTGGAGAGGTGTGCTGTGATCACACACTGGCTCACACTCTACATGGAAAGACAGAGAGACATTCATTTGTGTCCATGACAGCAAGATAAACAGAGAGAATGAATGAGAGAGGGAGAGGGAGAGTGAAAGAGAGAGAGATGGAAAAAGTAACAGAAAAGGGTGAAAATAATAATGGAATTGACTCAAAAAGAGAAGGAGAGAGCAAGAAAGGGAGAGGAATATAGCGACTAACAATAAAGGGAGAAACGTTATAATGAGTTCATAATAAATAAGTACTGTGAAGAAAGTGGACGGAGCAGTCAGAAGAACGAGAAGAGAATATCAGTTAGCATATTGTAGTCTTATCTGAGCAAGAGGAAGTTATTAAACACTACTCTGAGTGAATTAGGCTCAATGTAATATAGCTAACTGTATTCATTCCATCATCTGAACACTGTTGGTTCTTAGCAGTTTGCCATACTTTAGGGACCCCAAGAGGATTACAATTGTAATTGCACTCATTTTCCAATCCAATCTCATTCAAATGCGGTAGCAGGCTGTTTACCAAATTTCTTGGAGCCAGGGAACCATGAAATACACTGAACAAATGTGTCTTACCACAATTTACTCCTTAGCCACAAAGGAACTAGCCATGACCTGCTGTTTGATATACAGATCCAAAGCACACTCTCTGCACGCCCACCACACAACCTATGTGTGTGTGTGTGTGTGTGTCTTTCCATTTGACCAAACTCACCCCTGACAGCGTACAACAATCCACCTCAATGGCACCATAGCAACCGAGAAAGCAATTTAAACTGGAGTCCAGTAAACTCCAAATTAAAACACTTCTGTGAAAATAGTTAGTTATGTCCACATGCATTGCTGCTCACCGAGGCGTGAGTCTGTTCTTCGGTGCTTCGCTTCAGAGCAGCAGTCCTCACTCCTCATGGTGTAGTCACGATCAAGGCCAGAGCCTCGGGTGAAGCTCTATTCAGGTTTAGGATGAATCTCAACAGGCTAAAGTGGCTGCCTTTCCTCATCTCCTCCCTTTCATTTACACTGAATCTATGAACAGGATTGGTGAAAGCTTCTGTATATAATGGATGTCCACCAGGTATTTTCTCGCACCTGTCATGCACTTTCACCACAGTGCCGAGAAATACGACGAGGAGAGAAAGCCGCTATAAACAATTGAGATGCACAGATTAGCTAAAGAGAAGTTCAGCAGAAGGAAAGGAGTTGAGGAGAGAAGGCCACTTGAGACTATTGAGATGTACCCTTGACTCTAGAGGGGGAGAAGGCCTTTGTTGTTGGACTGGAGAGTTGCCTCAGTGATTATGGAACACAACAAGTCCGTGCCAGTAAGGCCGACTGATTTCCTGCTATCAACACTAGGCTGCTATTCATCACAGTTATCACACTGCTAAAGTATTGCAGATGGTGATGTTTCATTTTATCTAATCAAATCCTTACTTACATATTAGCTAGATGGTATCTGGTTTTCCTTGTTTCATCTTTTGCTCAGGTACACCAACTTAATACCAGCTGATCTTACAGTCTACACTCCTTGAAAAAAAGGGTTCCAAAAGGGTTCTTTGGCTGTCGCCATAGGAGAAACCTTTTTAGTTCCAGATAGAATCTTTATAGGTTCCGGCTGGAATCTTTTTGGGTTCCATGTCGAACCCTCTGTGAAAAGGGTTCTATATGGAACCCAAAAAGGTTCTAACTGGAACCAAAAGGGTTGTACCTGGAATCAAAAGGGGTTCTCCAATGGGTTGTCCTATGGGGACAGCCAACTAACCCTTTCAGGTTCTAAATTGCACCTGTGCAATCAAAGTCTGGGATATTATAATATAGCAATATATGTCCTACACTCTAATACACTACTGTAGGATATAGTGAGACTTCATTTCACAGAGAGGCCCATGGTTTAATGGCTGTTCTGGTAAGGGAAGAGATCAGACAGGACTATGACAGGTGGCAACTGCAGACAGTCACATCAAGCTGTTCACAAGGTGATACCCTCTGTGTATGTGTGTGTGGGAGAGAAAGAGAGAGAGAGCGAGAGAGAGATAGAGAAAAGGAGAGAGAGACGTGGAGGGAGAGGGGGTGGCCTATGTGGCCACGAACCCACCTAGAATTTGATTGGCCCCCTCTGAAATGGTCACCTCTGAAAATATTGATAGTTTTGACGAAGACGCACACCGACAGCAAGACTTATCCATCTCACCAGAGAAAGCATTTCGCTACAGATACTATGACAGAGGTGTAAGCGTCTGTGTGTAGCTGGTGAGATGAGTCAGGCGCAGGACAGCAGATATGAGTAATGAAAGCAACTTTACTCAAATATATCACAATACACGTCATAATAAATACAAGGCCACAAATACGGACCGCAATACAATAAACAAACCTGGGGGAACAGTGGGTTAAATAATGAACAAGTAATTGGGGGATAGAAAGGTGTGTAAGACAAAGACAAAACAAATGGAAAATGAAAATGAAAAGTGGATCGGCGATGGCTAGAAGGCTGGTGACGTCGACCTACAAATGCCGCCCGACTGACAGTACCCCCCCCCCCCTTGACGCTCGGCTCCAGCAGCGCGCCGACACCGAGCTCGGGGACAACCCGGAGGACGAGGCACAGGGCGATCCAAATGGAGACGGTGGAACTCCCGCAGGAACGAAGGGTCCAAGACGTCCTCCACCGGCACCCAGCATCTCTCCTCTGGACCGTACCCCTCCCACTCCACGAGGTACTGAAGGCCCCTTGCCCGACGCCTCGAGTCCAGGATGCCTTGAACAGCATACGCCGGGGCCCCCTCGATATACAGAGGGGGAGGAGGAACCTCCCGCACCTCAGACTCCTAGAGTGGACCAGCCACCACCGACCTGAGGAGAGACACATGGAACGAGGGATTAATACGGTAATCTGGGGGAAGCTGTAACCTGTAGCATACCTCGTTCAGTCTCCTCTGGACTTTGAATGGCCCCACAAACCACGGACCCAGCTTCCGGCAGGGCAGGCGGAGGGGCAGGTTTCAGGTCGAGAGCCAGACCCAGTCCCCCGGTTTGAACACCGGGGCCTCACTGCGGTGGCGGTCGGCGCTTGCCTGCTGCCGCCTCACGGCCCGTTGCAGGTGCACATGGGCGGCGTCCCAGGTCTCCTCCGAGTGTTTAAACCATTCGTCCACCGCAGGAGCTTCGATCTGGCTCTGATGCCAAGGTGCCAGAACCGGCTGATACCCCAGTACGCACTGGAAGGGATAGAGGTTAGTGGAGGAGTGGCGGAGTGAGTTTTGGGCCATCTCTGCCCAGGGGATGAACGCCTCCCACATCCTGGTTTACTCTCTCCACCTGCCCGTTACTCTCGGGGTGAAACCCGAGGTGAGACTGACCGAGACCCCCAGACATCCCATGAACGCTCTCCAGACCCTGGATGTGAACTGGGAACCCCGATCAGAGACTATGTCCTCAGGCACTCCGTAGTGCCAGAAGACATGAGTGAACAGGGCCTCCGCAGTCAAATCAAATCAAATCGAATCAAATCAAATCTGTAGGGCCGTAGGGAGACCGGGCAAAGGGAGGAGACAGCAGGACTTAGAAAACCGATCCACAACGACCAGGATCGTGGTGTTGACCTGTGAGGGAGGAAGATCCGTCAAGAAGTCCACCGACAGGTTCGACCACGGCTGTTGTGGAACGGGTAGGGGTTGTAACCTTCCTCTGGGCAGGTGCCTGGGAGCCTTGCACTGGGCGCACACCGAGCAGGAGGTAATATAAAACCTCACGTCCTTGGCCAAGGTGGACCACCAGTACTTCCCACTGAGGCAAACCACCGTCTGACCGATGCCAGGGTGACCAGAGGAGGGTGACGTGTGGGCCCAATAGATCAAATGGTTGCAGACAGCAGACAGAACATACAGACGCCCAGCGTTTGGGGGGAAGTGGGCTGTGTGCGTAACGCCCGCTCAATGTCGGCGTCCAGCTCCCACACCACCGGTGCCACCAGGCAAGAGGCCGGAAGAATGGGAGTGTGATCCATGGACTGCTCCTCTGTGTCATACATCAAGGACAGTGCATCTGCCTTAGCATTCTGGGAACCTGGTCTGTAGGACAGAGTGAAAACAAAACGGGTAAAGAACATGGCCCACCTTGCCTGGCGAGGGTTCAGTTTCCTCGCCGTCCGGATGTACTCCAGATTGAAGTGGTCAGTCCAGATGAGGAAAGGGTGTTTAGCCCCCTCAAGCCAATGTCTCCACGCCTTTGATAACAGCTAACAGCTCCCGGTCCCCCAAATCATAGTTTCGCTCCACCGGGCTGAGTTTCTTCGAAAATAAAGCACAGGGGCGGAGCTTTGGTGGCGTGCCTGAGCGCTGAGAGAGCACGGCTCCTATTCCAGCCTCGGACACGTCCACCTCCACTATGAACGCCAAAGAGGGATCCAGAGGAGCCAGCACGGGAGCCGAGGTAAACAGAGCCTTCAGATGACCAAAAGCCCTGTCTGCCTCACTCGACCACTGCAGTCGCACCGGTCCCCCCTTCAGCAGTGAGGTAATGGGATAAACCTCCGGTAGTAGTTGGCAAACTCTAGAAACAGCTGCACTTACTTTACCGTGGTGGGAGTCGGCCAATTACGCACCACCCCTGAAGTGGAAATGCGGTTGGAAGAAAAGGAGATGGACTGTTGGAAGAACAGACATTTCTCAGCCTTGACGTACAGGTCATGCTTCAACAGTCGACCAAGCACCCTGCGCATACTCCGCGTGTAGTGGAGTATATCAGAATGTCATCGATATACACCACTACACCCTGCCCTTGCAGGTCCCGGAAAATCTTGTCAACAAAGGCCTGGAAGACTGATGATTCATCAACCCGTACAGCATGATGAGGTACTCATAGTGCCCTGAGATGGTACTAAATGCCGTCTTCCACTTGTCCCCCTCCTGGGTACGCACCAGGTTGTAAGCTCTCCTGAGATCCAATTTTGTCAAGAAGTGCATTGACTCGATCGCACTGGCGATGAGAGGCAGCGGGTAGCTGTACCTCACTGTGATCTGATTGATAACCCGATAGACAATACACGGACACAGACATCCATCCTTCTTCTTCACAAAAAATAAACTTGAGGAGGCAGGTGAAGTCGAGGGCCGAATGTATCCCTGCTCCAGGGATTCGGAGACATATGTTTCCATAGACACCATCTCCTCCTGTGACAGAGGATACACGTGACTCCTGGGAAGTGCTGTGTCTACCAGGAGATTTATCGCACAATCCCCCCGTCGATGGGGTGGTAATTAAGTCTCCTTCTTCTTACAGAAGGCGAGAGCCAAATCCGAATATTCTGAGGGGATGCGCACGGTGGAGACCTGGTCTTGACTTTCCACCATAGTCGCACCGATGGAAACTCCTACACACCTCCCTGAGCACTCTCGTGACCACCCCTTGATTGCCCTCTGTTGCCACTAAATAGTGGGGTCATGACAGGCCAACCAGGGTAGGCCCAGCACCACGGGAAATGCAGGAGAATCAATAAGGAAGAGACTGATTCTGTCCTTGTGACCCTCCTGCGTAACCATGCTTAGTGGAGTGGTGGCCTCCCTAATGGTCGACTATCTAGGGCGTGCACAGGGAAGGGCATATCCACAGGAACAAGGGGTATCCCTAAACTCTGAGCAAATGAACGTTCAATAAAATTCCCAGCTGCGCCTGAATCTACGAGAGCCTTATGCTGGGAATGCGGGGAAAACTCAGGAAATTGAATAAACACATACATGTGAGCAACAGAGGGCTCTGGGTGAAGCTGGTGCTGACTCACCCGGGGTGACACGATAGTGCCTTGCCTGCTGCCTCGACTCCCTGAGGAACCTCCCCAGCACCAACCAGCAGTGTGCCCTCTGCGGCCACAGATGGTGCAGGGAATGGCCCCTCCTCCGGTTTGCCCTAAGCACAGCACCTCCCAGCTCCATGGGCGTCGGAGCGGAGGTGCTGGGGATGGACCTGACACGTCCCGATCCGAAAGTCCACGGGCAGCCAGAAGGTTGTCCAGCCGGATGGACAGATCCACCAGCTGGTCCAACGTGAGGGTGGTGTCTCGGCCAACATCCTCGCGCAGACTGCACCAGTAGTGATCGATCAGGGCCCTGACGTTCCATCCCGCGCTGGCGGCCAGGATCGGGAAGTCCAAAGCAAAATCTTGCTCACTCCTCGTCCCCTGCCTCAGGTGGAACAGACGTTCACCCGCTGCTCGACCCTCAGACGTGTGGTTGAAAACTGCCCGAATGCGACGGGTGAACTCTATGTAACGGTCCAACGCCGCATCTCCTTCACTCCATACGGCGTTGGCCCACTCCAGGGCTTTGCCTGAGTGGCAGGAGACGAGGGCAGACACGCTCTCACGTCCAGAAGGAGCCGGGTGGATGATCGCCAGGTAGAGCTCCAGCTGGAGTAGGAACCCCTGGCATCCGGCAGCCGTCCCATCATACACCCTTGGGAGCGCGAGCCGAATCCCGCTGGGACCAGGTGAAGGAGGGGTGGACAGTGGGGCCTGCTGTAGTGGGGTGCTGTAGTGCTGGACGACCTCCTCCTCTCTCCCAATGATCCATCGTCTGCAGCATGCGATCCATGGCGGTGCCCAGACGTTGCAACATGGTCGCATGCTGCTGGACGCGGTCCTCTACCACCACAGGGAGGGCGTCTGCTCCTGCTGACTCCATTCGCAGGTGAGTAATTCTGTAAATCGTCTGTGTGTAGATGGTGAGATGAGTCAGGCGCAGGACAGCAGATATGAGTAATGAAAGCCTTTTTACTCAAATATATCACAATACACAATGTAATAAATACAAGGCCACAAAAATGGACCGCTACAATAAATAATTACTCACAAACAAACATGGGGGAACAGAGGGTTAAATAATGAACAAGAAATTGGGGGATTGAAACCAGGTGTGTAAGACAAAGACAAAACAAATGCAAAATGAAAAGTAGATCGGCGATGGCTACTAGGCCGGTGCCGTCTTCCGCCGAACGCCGCCCGAACAAGGAGAGGAACCGACTTCGGCGGGAGTTGTGACAAGAGGAGAGCTGTTTGTCTCGCTCGGATGCTTTCTCTGGTGAAATAGATTCAGCTTCTTGTGAACTGGTGGAAAATTATGAAACACAGATAGACAAGAATGATAAAAAAACGTTTTTCCCTTTTTTTTATTGTTCATATTTTTGGGGAATCCTGGCTTCCCTTGGCATCCATGGATACGTGCCACTTTGTTGGATGAATTTCATTACACTTGTGGTGTTTGTAATAGATGTCCCTTACCATTCAAATGGCGTGTGCACTTTGCACGGGTCGGATGCTGGACTTATTTTGGAGTAGACTAATGTGAGCAGGTGACCTACTTAACCTGCTTTAAAGTGATTTGTTTGACTACATGTACATATTACCTCAATAACCTAGACTAACCGGTTCCCCAACACATTGACTCTGTACTGGTACCCCCTGTATAAAGCCTTGCATGTTATTGTACTGCTGCTGTTTAATTATTTGTATGCTAATACCCTTATATTTGAATGCAAACACTGTAACAATACTTTTGGAATTTATGATTTATTTGAAGTAGAAAATGTGCCTAAGCTGAAGTATTTAATGCGTTGAACCATCATAATTATATTGAAAATCTGGACAATCTGGACCCTTTCTTTCTAAAATTATCTGCCGAAATTGTTGCCACCCCTATTACTAGCCTGTTCAACCTCTCTTTCGTGTCGTCTGAGATTCCCAAAGATTGGAAAGCAGCTGCGGTCATCCCCCTCTTCAAAGGGGGGGACACTCTTGACCCAAACTGCTACAGACCTATATCTATCCTACCGTGCCTTTCTAAGGTCTTCGAAAGCCAAGTCAACAAACAGATTACCGACCATTTCGAATCTCACCATACCTTCTCTGCTATGCAATCCGGTTTCAGAGCTGGTCATGGGTGCACCTCAGCCACGCTCAAGGTCCTAAACGATATCTTAACCGCCATCGATAAGAAACATTACTGTGCAGCCGTATTCATTGATCTGGCCAAGGCTTTCGACTCTGTCAATCACCATATCCTCATCGGCAGACTCGACAGCCTTGGTTTCTCAAATGATTGCCTCGCCTGGTTCACCAACTACTTCTCTGATAGAGTTCAGTGTGTCAAATCGGAGGGTCTGCTGTCCGGACCTCTGGCAGTCTCTATGGGGGTGCCACAGGGTTCAATTCTTGGACCGACTCTCTTCTCTGTATACATCAATGAGGTCGCTCTTGCTGCTGGTGAGTCCCTGATCCACCTCTACGCAGACGACACCATTCTGTATACTTCCGGCCCTTCTTTGGACACTGTGTTAACAACCCTCCAGGCAAGCTTCAATGCCATACAACTCTCCTTCCGTGGCCTCCAATTGCTCTTAAATACAAGTAAAACTAAATGCATGCTCTTCAACCGATCGCTACCTGCACCTACCCGCCTGTCCAACATCACTACTCTGGACGGCTCTGACTTAGAATACGTGGACAACTACAAATACTTAGGTGTCTGGTTAGACTGTAAACTCTCCTTCCAGACCCATATCAAACATCTCCAATCCAAAGTTAAATCTAGAATTGGCTTCCTATTTCGCAACAAAGCATCCTTCACTTATGCTGCCAAACATACCCTTGTAAAACTGACCATCCTACCAATCCTCGACTTTGGCGATGTCATTTACAAAATAGCCTCCAATACCCTACTCAACAAATTGGATGCAGTCTATCACAGTGCAATCCGTTTTATCACCAAAGCCCCATATACTACCCACCATTGCGACCTGTACGCTCTCGTTGGCTGGCCCTCGCTTCATACTCGTCGCCAAACCCACTGGCTCCATGTCATCTACAAGACCCTGCTAGGTCAAGTCCCCCCTTATCTCAGCTCGCTGGTCACCATAGCATCTCCCACCTGTAGCACACGCTCCAGCAGGTATATCTCTCTAGTCACCCCCAAAACCAATTCTTTCTTTGGCCGCCTCTCCTTCCAGTTCTCTGCTGCCAATGACTGGAACGAACTACAAAAATCTCTGAAACTGGAAACACTTATCTCCCTCACTAGCTTTAAGCACCAACTGTCAGAGCAGCTCACAGATTACTGCACCTGTACATAGCCCACCTATAATTTAGCCCAAACAACTACCTCTTTCCCAACTGTATTTAATTTTTATTTATTTATTTATTTTGCTCCTTTGCACCCCATTATTTTTTATTTCTACTTTGCACATTCTTCCATTGCAAAACTACCATTCCAGTATTTTACTTGCTATATTGTATTTACTTTGCCATCATGGCCTTTTTTGCCTTTACCTCCCTTCTCACCTCATTTGCTCACATTGTATATAGACTTGTTTATACTGAATTATTGACTGTATGTTTGTTTTTACTCCATGTGTAACTCTGTGTCGTTTTATCTGTCGAACTGCTTTGCTTTATCTTGGCCAGGTCGCAATTGTAAATGAGAACTTGTTCTCAACTTGCCTACCTGGTTAAATAAAGGTAAAATAAATAAAAAATAAAAAAAATATCCACAAATATCCTTGCATCAATTAAGGTTCAAAATGTTATTGCCCCACTTAACTGGGTTTGTGCCCCATCTTGGCTACCCCATTCAAAATATTCTGGACATGCCACTGGTGGAGAGAGAAAGAGAGAGGGGGAGAGAGAGAATCTCGTAGTCCACTTTGGTTTTATTGAGCCACTACTGGTCCATGTCAACATTTTTAGAACTGTGTCATGAGCCTCCCTCCCACTGTCTCTGCATAATCTCTCATATCCCATGCATGCTGACCGGGCGGTTTCCGTCACAGTGCGCCAGATGCGCGTCACGGCGTGCAAACCCCATTATGTATCTACTAATACCCAATAAGAGCCTATCAATGGGTTCAATGGGGATGGGGCAGTCAACAGCACCCTTTACTTTCAATGTGAAAATGGAGATCACATTAATGTTCCTGCATTACAAATTCGGAATTCAGTTGAATGAAATGTCCATCAAGTGATTAGGACTAAGGATACGGTGGTAGCCTGTTGTGTGGTAGAGGCTAGATTACAATTATAGTTTGAGGGATTTGATGCTGGTGTGTGTGTGTGTGTGTGTGTGTGTGTGTGTGTGTGTGTGTCATATGAGCAGCTGCAATAATGATAACGGCTATGTAATGAACAGAAGGAAGCATCATAATCTTACGAGAGGGTGGACCTGCAGAGGTAGATGATTTTTGTTAGGCTTCTTCTCCTACAGCTACACCTAACCACTCTCACTGTTCTAACTTCGAACCTTTCAAGGTAAAAGGGAACTCTTTCTCTCACGAACACTCACACACAAACACCGCATTGAGCGCGTTGTCAGAGATGACAGCATATAAATTACACCCGGTATCCTACATGCATACACAAAGCTGTAGCTGTGGTAAAATATAACGAACATCGGGAGCTTGGTTCGCTTCGTTGCATGGGGGACTCACTGCATATCCAAAAGGCAGAGCCTGTCCCCTGACCAACAGACTAATTCATTTGAATTAGTTCATGGATTTAATCATCGCCGATGTCACGAGATACGTAACGGATACGGGGATTAATATTACAGGCACCGAGAGTTTACACCGCGCCCGGTGTACTGACATTCTCCGCAACGACTCGGTATATGAAACCGGTGCCTCGGTAACGAGACCGACGGAGAACATCAGTTATTTCAGTAAGGCTATCGTGCCATTTCGATATACCATGGTTCCGGGATTTGAATAGGTAGGCTATCGTAACGATACCCACTGGGAGTCATTAGAACAAAAAGGGCTCCTTCAATTTTCTACGCCTGCTTCGCGGCAGCAGGTTGGGGAAATAGCCACCACCACCAGGATTGCACAAGTCTCCAATTCACATGGGCGAAGGCAGGGCTCGGTTCTGCTTTGGTTGGACCCGGGCTCGCTGTCAAGAACAAGACAAAGGTGTGTCGGACCCTGGGAGGGAACCAGAAACGCGAGAGAGATGGGCCGAACTGTTCGACCAACTGGACCTCAATAAAGACGGTAAAGTCGACATCAACGAGCTGAGGATAGGACTCGCTGCCCGCGGTTTACTTCGCAGTGACGCGGAGGAGGTGAGAGGAATAGTGATTTGGGGGGTATTCCAATAGAAATGTGTATCCCTTGAATTATAGCCTGCATGGCACATTAATTGTGTGTGTGTGTGTTTGTTTGTTCTTGGCTGAGTAAGGAGTAAAACGATTATGTCCTGTCAAAGAACACAAACTGATCATACAGTATGTATGACATAGGCCAGGGGTTCCTAAACTTTTTTTTCTGTTAGCAAATTCATCAGGGACCCCCTCAAAATCAGAACACAACTCAGACTTTAGAGTGAGGTGAAAAATAGCATACAAGAAGTTTCATGACTGCTGCAGTTCCATGCATGGCCAGACTAACCAATACTTCAGCCATGGAAAGTAAAATGTAAACAACAATTGGATGGAATACAATAAGTTTTAGTTTAAAACTGGATCATTGATGGAGTACTGTGGATCCCTGTGAGCCTCCCAGGCCCTGTTGTGCGTCTAAGGTCATACTGTAGATTAATAATATTGTATTGTATTGTACTGTATTGCACCAACTTCTTCCACAGACCCCGTGGCCAGATTTGTGTAAATGTGTATAATCTGTTGTTGTGACATCTGCTCTACATTTCTTAACGTTTAAACAACACATTTTAAAAAAATACTTTTTCTGTTAAAGGTGCGAACAGTGAACATCATGTGTTTCATAACATTTGAGGATATTTGGATGAAACCAGTGAAAAAATGACTGTACATTAACTAAGTTGATCATGAAGTTACTGGTCCCCTCCCTCATGTCAAACACTTGAATTCAGAGATTACTTCTGTCTTTATTTAACTAGGTAGGTCAGTTTAGAACATATTCTAATTTACAATGACTGGATGCCGTAGTGATAATTTAACATGACACTATTTCCTGAAGAATGAGGACATCCGTAAGCAGTGGCTGATTTTCATTTCGGGTGGACAGGATCATAACACCCGTGTGCAGTGCACATTTAGAGCAAAGTTGCTTTATAAATTGGGGAGAACATTTGATGTGTCTTGCCAGGAAGCTAATCATGAAGATGGATGCTGAACCATCATTGACAGTAGATCCGTTTATTTTGCAAGCACTGACCATAATGTAAGTATGAGTCTGACACGGTGACTGTAACTGTGGCTACTTTGACGGTATATTTTCTGCAACACAGCTGATTGTCACTATATGGTTTTTGTTCTTCCATCCCTAAACCCCCTACATTGAGTCTGAGAACTGACAGCAAACAGCTGATATGAAGGAATGTTGTCTACAAAAGGAGTTCTGGTGTGTATAGTATTTGTAATTTACCCCTGAAAATTATATTCTGCCATTCAATTATGTGGGTTGTTGTCTTATATATTTGCTGTAGCTTGTGTCATTGGGGCTCTAATGATCTACATTTTTAGAAAATTCAACATCTACTCGGTTTGCACATCTTTCCAGACAACCACCGCAGCAGGAATGCCATGATACAAAATCAGATTTCCCAAGGCAAGGGGGGATATGTTGTAAAGCCTGTAAAGACAGACCAAATAAGGGGGATATGCTGTAAAGCCTGTAAAGACAGACCAAATAAGGGGGATATGCTGTAAAGCCTGTAAAGACAGACCAAATAAGGGTGGATATGCTGTAAAGCATGTGAAGACAGACCAAATAAGGGGGGATATGCTGTAAAGCATGTGAAGACAGACCAAATAAGGGGGGATATGCTGTAAAGCATGTGAAGACAGACCAAATAAGGGGGGATATGCTGTAAAGCCTGTAAAGACAGACCAAATAAGGGGGGATATGCTGTAAAGCATGTGAAGACAGACCAAATAAGGGGGGATATGCTGTAAAGCATGTGAAGACAGACCAAATAAGGGGGGATATGCTGTAAAGCATGTGAAGACAGACCAAATAAGGGGGGATATGCTGTAAAGCATGTGAAGACAGACCAAATATTTTTTTTTATTTTTTATTTCACCTTTATTTAACCAGGTAGGCTAGTTGAGAACAAGTTCTCATTTGCAACTGCGACCTGGCCAAGATAAAGCATAGCAGTGTGAGCAGACAACAAAGAGTTACACATGGAGTAAACAATTAACAAGTCAATAACACAGTAGAAACCAAAGGGGGAGTCTATATACAATGTGTGCAAAAGGCATGAGGAGGTAGGCAAATAATTACAATTTTGCAGATTAACACTGGAGTGATGAATGTACAGGTAGAGATATTGGTGTGCAAAAGAGCAGAAAAGTAAATAAATAAAAACAGTATGGGGATGAGGTAGGTGAAAAAGGGTGGGCTATTTACCAATAGACTATGTACAGCTGCAGCGATCGGTTAGCTGCTCAGATAGCTGATGTTTGAAGTTGGTGAGGGAGATAAAAGTCTCCAACTTCAGCAATTTTTGCAATTCGTTCCAGTCACAGGCAGCAGAGTACTGGAACGAAAGGTGGCCAAATGAGGTGTTGGCTTTAGGGATGATCAGTGAGATACACCTGCTGGAGCGCGTGCTACGGATGGGTGTTGCCATCGTGACCAGTGAGCTGAGATAAGGCGGAGCTTTACCTAGCATGGACTTGTAGATGACCTGGAGCCAGTGGGTCTGGCGACGAATATGTAGCGAGGGCCAGCCGACTAGAGCATACAAGTCGCAGTGGTGGGTGGTATAAGGTGCTTTAGTGACGAAACGGATGGCACTGTGATAGACTGCATCCAGTTTGCTGAGTAGAGTGTTGGAAGCCATTTTGTAGATGACATCGCCGAAGTCGAGGATCGGTAGGATAGTCAGTTTTACTAGGGTAAGCTTGGCGGCGTGAGTGAAGGAGGCTTTGTTGCGGAATAGAAAGCCGACTCTTGATTTGATTTTCGATTGGAGATGTTTGATATGAGTCTGGAAGGAGAGTTTGCAGTCTAGCCAGACACCTAGGTACTTATAGACGTCCACATATTCTAGGTCGGAACCATCCAGGGTGGTGATGCTAGTCGGGCATGCGGGTGCAGGCAGCGACCGGTTGAAAAGCATGCATTTGGTTTTACTAGCGTTTAAGAGCAGTTGGAGGCCACGGAAGGAGTGTTGTATGGCATTGAAGCTTGTTTGGAGGTTAGATAGCACAGTGTCCAAAGACGGGCCGAAGGTATATAGAATGGTGTCGTCTGCGTAGAGGTGGATCAGGGAATCGCCCGCAGCAAGAGCAACATCATTGATAGACACAGAGAAAAGAGTCGGCCCGAGAATTGAACCCTGTGGCACCCCCATAGAGACTGCCAGAGGACCAGACAGCATGCCCTCCGATTTGACGCACTGAACTCTGTCTGCAAAGTAATTGGTGAACCAGGCAAGGCAGTCATCCGAAAAACCGAGGCTCCTGAGTCTGCCGATAAGAATATGGTGATTGACAGAGTCGAAAGCCTTGGCAAGGTCGATGAAGACGGCTGCACAGTACTGTCTTTTATCGATGGCGGTTATGATATCGTTGAGTACCTTGAGTGTGGCTGAGGTGCACCCATGACCGGCTCGGAAACCAGATTGCACAGCGGAGAAGGTGCGGTGGGATTCGAGATGGTCAGTGACCTGTTTGTTGACTTGGCTTTCGAAGACCTTAGATAGGCAGGGCAGGATGGATATAGGTCTGTAACAGTTTGGGTCCAGGGTGTCTCCCCCTTTGAAGAGGGGGATGACTGCGGCAGCTTTCCAATCCTTGGGGATCTCAGACGATATGAAAGAGAGGTTGAACAGGCTGGTAATAGGGGTTGCGACAATGGTGGCAGATAGTTTCAGAAATAGAGGGTCCAGATTGTCAAGCCCAGCTGATTTGTACGGGTCCAGGTTTTGCAGCTCTTTCAGAACATCTGCTATCTGGATTTGGTTAAAGGAGAACCTGGAGAGGCTTGGGCGAGGAGCTGCGGGGGGGGCGGAGCTGTTGGCCGAGGTTGAAGTAGCCAGGCGGAAGGCATGGCCAGCCGTTGAGAAATGCTTATTGAAGTTTTCGATAATCATGGATTTATCAGTGGTGACCGTGTTACCTAGCCTCAGTGCAGTGGGCAGCTGGGAGGAGGTGCTCTTGTTCTCCATGGACTTCACGGTGTCCCAGAACTTTTTGGAGTTGGAGCTACAGGATGCAAACTTCTGCCTGAAGAAGCTGGCCTTAGCTTTCCTGACTGACTGCGTGTATTGGTTCCGGACTTCCCTGAACAGTTGCATATCACGGGGACTATTCGATGCTATTGCAGTCCGCCACAGGATGTTTTTGTGCTGGTCGAGGGCAGTCAGGTCTGGGGTGAACCAAGGGCTGTATCTGTTCTTAGTTCTGCATTTTTTGAACGGAGCATGCTTATCTAAAATGGTGAGGAAGTTACTTTTGAAGAATGACCAGGCATCCTCAACTGACGGGATGAGGTCAATGTCCTTCCAGGATACCCGGGCCAGGTCGATTAGAAAGGCCTGCTCACAGAAGTAAGGGGGGATATGCTGTAAAGCCTGTAAAGATGGACCAAATAAGGGGGGATATGCTGTAAAGCATGTGAAGACAGACCAAATAAGGGGGGATATGCTGTAAAGCCTGTAAAGATGGACCAAATAAGGGGGGATATGCTGTAAAGCATGTGAAGACAGACCAAATAAGGGGGGATATGCTGTAAAGCCTGTAAAGATGGACCAAATAAGGGGGGATATGCTGTAAAGCATGTGAAGACAGACCAAATAAGGGGGGATATGCTGTAAAGCATGTGAAGACAGACCAAATAAGGGGGGATATGCTGTAAAGCATGTGAAGACAGACCAAATAAGGGGGGATATGCTGTAAAGCCTGTAAAGATAGACCAAATAAGGGGGATATGCTGTGAAGCCTGTAAAGATAGACCAAATAAGGGGGGATATGCTGTAAAGCCTGTAAAGATAGACCAAATAAGGGGGATATGCTGTGAAGCCTGTAAAGATAGACCAAATAAGGGGGGATATGCTGTGAAGCCTGTAAAGATAGACCAAATAAGGGGGATATGCTGTGAAGCCTGTAATGATAGACCAAATAAGGGGGATATGCTGTGAAGCCTGTAAAGATAGACCAAATAAGGGGGATATGCTGTGAAGCCTGTAAAGATAGACCAAATAAGGGGGGATATGCTGTAAAGCCCGTGAAGACAGATCAAGTGAAGACAAACCAAAGAAGCGGGATATGCTGTAAAGCCCGTGAAGACAGATCAAGTGAAGACAAACCAAATAAGGGGGGATATGCTGTAAAGCCCGTGAAGACAGATCAAGTGAAGACAAACCAAATAAGGGGGGATATGCTGTAAAGCCCGTGAAGACAGATCAAGTGAAGACAAACCAAATAAAGGGGATATGCTGTGAAGACAGACCCAACAATACTGTAAGTCATAATTATTCAATTCAATTAAATTGAGCATTTCAGGAACACACAAATTCCAAATACAAACATTGAAAAGTTCACTAAATATTGCATATTTCAAAATTAGTACTTCAAAAACACCAGAAAACGCATTGTAGAATGAGTAGATCACTACATCAACAAAATGATAACGTCAGTGAATAAAATGAAGTAAATTTCACTACCCATTTAACGAACATTTCCCTTTTCAAAACCCTTACATGCTACATAGACAGGCTCCTGGATCTCCTCTTCAACAAGGTCACCCTTGATCCAGTGCCGTATGTGGGGAAGATGTGCGAGCTGTCCATCCCAGAACCTGTCTGCCCAGTGTGAGAGGCCTGACAAGGAGGAGGCCATACCTGGATTTGTCTCCAGCTTCAATCTTCAGGTTGACTGAAGACAAGTGGGTGACTGAAGTCTGCTTGATTGAAGCGGGGTACATGGGTCCCCCTCCTCTCCTGATCCCGTCCCATCAATCTCTGTAGTTGGTTGCATTTCCCAAAGTCTAAGTTTTTATTAATTTATTTCACCTTTATTTAACCAGGTAGGCTAGTTGAGAACAAGTTCTCATTTGCAACTGCGACCTGGCCAAGATAAAGCATAGCAGTGTGAGCATACAACAAAGAGTTACACATGGAGTAAACAATTAACAAGTCAATAACACAGTAGAAAACAAAGGGGGGGTCTATATACAATGTGTGCAAAAGGCATGAGGAGGTAGGCAAATAATTACAATTTTGCAGATTAGATCAGATGGTCATGTACAGGTAGAGATATTGGTGTGCAGAAGAGCAGAAAAGTAAATAAATAAAAACAGTATGGGGATGAGGTAGGTGAAAAGGGTGGGCTATTTACCAATAGACTATGTACAGCTGCAGCGATCGGTTAGCAGCTCAGATAGCTGATGTTTGAAGTTGGTGAGGGAGATAAAAGTCTCCAACATTCCACATTTTCTTTTATATCATTTTTTCTAACATTTGGACGGGAGATGAGAGTTACAAATTGTAAGAATCAATGGGGTCCTGCACACTGTAGGGCAGCAGGGTGCCTATATTGCGGCTTATGGCTCTATTTTTATTTTTTTATGACAAATGATGTCTCACCATTATTTCTCATGAATGTCCATGTTGATCAATATTTCAGATATGCTTGCCTAATGTAAATTAACAAATAAATGTTTGATCAATACATACAATTCTGAACATATTGTCATTTATAATGCTAATGCAGAGGCACCAATCAATTGTCCAGTACACTTATTGTATGCTGTTTTCATGTACATTCCCGTATGTCTACGCTTCTAGGGGGACTCAGACTTGACTAATTCTGCTGAAGAAGTGTATCAGTGAACAGTGATTAGTTACAAAACAATAGAAATGCAATTGTGTATTGCTGCTGTTTGACTGATATCTAGCAGTCCATTATCAGCTCTGTTGAGAACATTTTGCAAAGAAAATGGGTTGAGGAATACTATTTAGGGTCAGAATGACATGTGGCCCATTGTTTACCTGGTCATCATTGACATGTTGCCCATTGTTTACCTTGTTACCTGGCAACGACCACAAGGGTGTTTCAAAGAGCTGTCATTCAAGGCGAGCTCATAATATAAGCTCCCCGCCCACTCAGCCTGTTCTGTCGGGCTTCCTGATAGTTAGAGATGGGAGAAAGGGTACAATTTCTTTAATTCTGAGCATTTTAATAGTGTAAAAATTTTATGGGTGATGTTTCGGTCATTCAAAGGCATTTTCAATGATGTACAGAGCACTTTACTATTATACATTTTTTAATTGAACCTTTATTTAACTAGGCAAGTCAATTAAGAACAAATTCTTATTTAAAATGACGGCCTACCCTGGCCAAACCCGGACAGCGCTGGGCCAATTGTGCGCCGCCCTATGGGACTTCCAATCACGGCCGGATGTGATACAGCCTGGATTCGAAACAGGGACTGTAGTAATGCCTCTTGTACTGAGATGCAGTGCCTTAGACCACTTTGCCACTCCGTGGCAAATCATTTGAAAGATGTATATCTCTTACTAACATTACAGAATTGTTGCGTTAGGTACAGTATTTGAACAAAATGTTTTTTTCCCTTTATGATGATGATCGGGACCTGTTAGTGGTAGTTTTGTAATAACAGCACTCTGGAAAAAATATATAAAATACATTGTTTTTCAGTTAGGGATTTAAAAATATATATTTATTAAAAAATGATGTAAAATAAATGGTTGATCTTGTCATAGACCCCTTCAGTACCTAGTGGACTCCAGTTTGAGAAGCACTGACATAGGCAACTGTGTAGTTCCTGTGTTTACTATAAACAAGTATATTTGTTTGTAGCCTACTAGTACAATGAACAGGAACTATAACCTGCTTCACTTATTCCGAGTGTACAGGCCTCCCATATCAAGTCTTCAACTGCCTGAGCTATGAGCTATGGTTCAGTCTAGCCGGTGTCTCAGTGCTCTATTTTGACCCTGTGATGTCACAGGAGAAGCAGGCAGAGTGTTCTACAGGCAGTGAGAGGCATTTTACTACAGATATTAAAAGAGTTCCTTGGAAGAGAGTGCTCATTCAAATGTATTTATAAAGCCCTTTTAACATCAGCAGTTGTCACAAAGTATACAGAAACCCATAGATGACCAGCAGGGTCAAATAATAATCACAGTCGTTATAGAAGGTGCAATAGGTCAGCACCTCAGGCATAAATGTCAGTTGGCTTTTCAAAGCAGAGCATTTAGAGGTTGAGAGAGGTTGAGGGGGGCGGGGGAGGGAGACGAATCAGCAGGTCCGGGACAAGGTAGCACGTCCAGTGAATAGGTCAGGATTCTATAGCCACAGGCGGAACAGCAGAGATTGGATCAGCAGCACTGGATCAGTGCTCCATTACCCAGACATCTGGGACCTATTTCAAAACTCCACTGCTCTCTCTAACTCAAAACAACACAACATTAACCAGTGCTATTTTCACACATCCCTCCAACTCAATGTGCCTGTCACCAGTGCTATCTGAAAACTCTGTTGGTTCAACACAATACTGATGCATGTTTTTCTGATCTGCCTGTCCCAGTACATGACAGGAAAGCAACACTTTCCTGAATGAATATTTTAAAGGTATGACTGTAACACAAACCTGGTGCTGCCCTGACCCCGCCTGACCTTAATATCAGTGTCTGGCGTGCACACACACACACACACCACACACATCTTACCCTCAGTCTTCAAATCAAATTTGATTTGTAAAATGCTTTGTAAACAACAGGTGTAGACCAACTGTGAAATGCTTAGTTACAGGTCCTTTTCCAACAATGCAGAGAGAAAGAAAAAGTAGTAATAAATACACAATGAGTAAGGATAACTTGGCTATGTAAACGGGGTACCAGTACAGAGTGGATGTGCAGGGGTACGAGGTCATTGAGGTAGATGTGTACATCTACTGTAACTAGGAATAAAGTGACAGATGATAAACAGTAGCAGCAACGTATGTGATGTGTCAAAAAAGTTAGTGCAAAAAGGGTCAATGCAGATAGTTAAATAGTTCATCAAATAGCTACCCGGACTAACTATTTATAGCTTGTGGGTAGAAGCTGTTCAGGGTCCTGTTGGTTCCAGACTTGGTGCATCAGTACCACTTTCCATGCGGTAGCAGAGAGAACAGTCGGCTATGACGGTTGGCTGGAGTCCTTCTTTTACAGCCTTCCTCTGACACCGCCTGGTATAGAGGTCCTGGATGGCAGGGAGCTCGGCCCCAGTGATGTACTGGGCCGTTCGCACTACCTTCTTTAGCGCCTTGTGGTCAGTTGCTGAGCAGTTGCCATACCATGCGGTGATACAGCCAGTCAAGATGCTCTAAATGGTGCAGCTGTAGAACCTTTAGAGGATCTGACTGCCCATGCCAAATCTTTTCAGCCTCCTGAGAGGGAAGAAGCGTAGTCGTGCCCTCTTCACAACTGTGTTGGTGTGTGTGGACCATGATTCTTAGTGATGTGGACACAGAGGAACTTGCAGCTTTCGACTCGCTCCACTACAGCCCTGTCGATGTGAACGGGGCGTGCTCGGCCCTCCGTTTCCATAAGCCCACGATCAGCTCCTTTGTCTTGCTGACATTGAGGGAGAGGTTGTTGTCCTGGCGCCACACTCCCAGGTCTCTGACCTCCTCCCTATAGGCAGTCTCATCATCATTGGTGATCAGACGATCATTGGGGATCAGGCATTGGGAATCACCGTCATGTCATCGGCAAACTTAATGACGGTGTGGGAGTCGTGAGTGGACATGCAGTCGTGGGTGAACAGGGAGTGGCGGATGTGTTGTTGCCTACCCTTACCACCTGGGGGCGGCCCTTCAGGAAGTCCAGGATCCAGTTGCAGAGACAGGTGTTCAGTCCCAGGGTCCTTAGCTTAGTGATGAGCTTGGAGTGTACTATGGTGTTGAAGGTTGAGCTGGAGTCAATTTATAGCATTCTTACATAGGTGTTCTTCTTGTCCAGGTGGGAAAGGGCAGTGTCAAGTGCAATAGAGACAGCCTGAGCTGTGGATCTGTTGTGGTGGTATACGGATTGGAGGGGGTCCAAGGTGTCTGGGATGATGGTGTTGATGTGAGACATGACCAGCCTTTCAAAGCATTTTATGGCTACAGATGTGAGTGTTACGGAGCGATAGTAATTTAGACAGGTTAAAATGGCGTTCCTGGGCACAGGGGCGATGGGGGTCCACTTGAAACATGGATATATTACAGACTGGGTCAGGGAGAGGTTGAAAATGTCAGTGAAGACACTTGCCAGCTGGTCATCCCATGCTCTGAGTACGTGTCCTGGTAATCCGTCTGGCCCTGCGGCCTTGTGAATGTTAATCTGTTTAAAGGTCTTACATCGGCTACAGAGAGTGTGATCACACAGTCGTCCAGAACAGCTGGTACACTCATGCATAGTTTAGTGTTGCTTGCCTCAAAGCGAGCATAGTTAGCTAGTCTGGTAGGCTTGTGTCACTGGGTTTTGTACTAGGATTCAAACTTATCCTGACCGGAAGCCATGGATTACAGTAAACATCTGCACTGAGCTAAAGGCTAGAGCTGCCGCTTTCAAGTAGCGGGACACCAATCATGACGCTTATAAGAAATCCTGCTACGCCCTCCAATGAACCATCAAACAGGCAAGGTGTTTAAAACAGGACTATGTACATACGGTCAAGTGGGGAAAATGTTGTCGATGCACTCATTAATGAAGCCGGTGACTGATAAATTCCTCAATGCCATCAAATGAATCTCGGGACATAATACAGTCTGTGCTAGCGAAACAGTCGTGTAGCTTAAACTGTCATCACCAGGGATTTGGGATACTACTGTGTTAATGCACATCTGCACAATGTCATTAGTTCAACTCAGCCTGGCTGGCAGAATGGCTGGATTTATGACTACTGAAGTCATCCCTTTTGCAGGACATTTTCCATTCAGTCCAGATAATATGGTTATAATAGTAGTTGATGATTGGGGATTTCTCTTCACATAAAATTCTATACACCTTGTATCTGTGGTGTGCTAAACCGATTATAAAACTCCCCACAGAGCCCAGTAGAGCCACAGAGCCCAGTAGAGCCACAGAGCCCAGTAGAGCCACAGAGCCTAGTAGAGCCACATAGCCCAGTAGAGCCACATAGCCCAGTAGAGCCACATAGCTCAGTAGAGCCAGAGAGCCCAGTAGAACCACAGAGCCTAGTAGAGCCACAGAGCCTAGTAAAGCCAGAGAGCCAAGTAGCGCTACAGAGCCCAATAGAGCCACATAGACTAGTAGAGCCACAGAGCCCAATAGAGCCACATAGCCTAGTAGAGCCAGATAGCCCAATAGAGCCACAGACCCCAATGGAGCCACAGACCCCAGTAAAGCCACATAGCCCAATAGAGCCACAGAGCCCAGTAGAGCCACAGAGCCCAGTAGAGCCACAGAGCCCAGTAGAGCCCAGTAGAGCCACAGAGCCCAGTAGAGCCACATAGCCCAATAGAGCCACATAGCCTAGTAGAGCCAGAGAGCCTAGCCAGATTCAATGGGTGTTTCTCAAAATGTGTACTACCGTGCACTGAGCGTGTAAATTGGAGCACGGGAGGGTCGGAGTAGGAGTCCAAATCAAAGAATGCGAAACGAAGCACAGAGGTCACTTCTCGAATACGTACTCTGTTTGTACATCATTTGAAGTATGCATTGATGCAAGCTTCATTGCAAAGTATGCACAGAAATATGATGCAACCACATTAAAAATGATGCAACATTTCTTGAAATCAATGGTGTCCATTATTTGAGCTAAAGTGAGAGAAAATAAATGTGAACATTTTGTAATTATGTCATGGTGTAATTATGGCCCAAATATATTTGGGCTGGTAAAAACATTTGAGTGGCTGGTAGATTTTTCCATCTACGCCTGACCCTTTCCTACCACACCGACTGGACTTTCATGGCTGGCAGTGGCACAAACAGTTCCTTCAGAAAGTATTCACAGCCCTTGACTTTTCCCTCATTTTGTTGTGTTACAGCCTGAATTTAAAATGGTTACATTAAGATTTTGTTTCACTGGCCCACACACAATACCACATAATGTCAAAGAGGAATTATGTTCTTTGAAATTTTTACCAATTACTTAAAAATGAAAAGCTGAAATGTCTTGAGTCAATAAGTATTCAACCCCTTTGTTATGGCAAGCCTAAATAAGTTCAGGAGTAAAACTGTGCCTAACAAGTCACATAATAAGTTGCATGGACTTACTATGTATGCAAAAATAGTGTTTAACATGATTTTTGAATGATTACCTGATCTCTATACCCCACACACACAATTATCTCTAAGGTCCCTCAGTCGAGCAGTGAATTTCAAACATTGACTCAACCACAAGACCAGGGAGGTTTTCCAATGCCTAGCAAAGAAGGGCACCTATTGGTAGATGGGTAAAACAAAGCAGACATTGAATAACACTTTGAGCATGGTAAAGTAATTAATTACCCTTTGGATGGTGTATCAATACACACAGTCACTACAAAGATACAGGCGTCTTTCCTAACCTAGTTGCCGTGAGGAATGAAACCACTCATGGATTTCACCATGAGAAAAGTGGTGATTTAAAAAAAGTGACAGAGTTTAATGGCTGTGACAGGTGTAAACTGAGGATGGATCAACAACATTGTAGTTATTCTACAATACTAACCTAAATGACAGAGTGAAAAGAAGGAAGCCTATACAGAATAAAAATATAACAAAACATGCATCCTTTTTTAAATAAGGCACTAAAGTAAAACTGCCCAAAAAATTGCAAAGAAATCAACTTTATGCCCTGAATACAAAGCATTAGGTTTGGGACAAATCCAACACAACACATAATCGAGTACCACTCTTCACATTTTAAAGCATGGTGGTGGCTGCATTATGTTATGGGAATGCTTGTCATCGGCAAGGACTAGGGAGTTTAAGATAAAACTAAATGGAATAGAGCCCTCACAAATACACATCGACTGGGGCATTCTGTAATGATGTCAGTGATCACTGTGCATTTGCTTGTGTTAGAAATACAAAAAAGGACCAAAGCCAAACCCCGTTATATTTTTAAAATACATTTTAGACAGTTTGATGAGCAAGCAAGTAAATCTGATTCCCGATGTTGACACTGCTTGGGACAATTCTTCTATGAAATGTGTGTTGATTTGTGATAAGCATGCCCCTGTGAAGAAGTTAGAATCAGTGGAAGGGACAATCCCTGGTTTTCAGATAACTTGGCAGAATTAATTAGAAAGAGAAATATCTCTTGGGCTCAAGCTAAGAAACAAATGCACAGGATTGATCAGGAAGACAATATCAGATTACTATTTAGATGCAGTCACAGAGAACCTAAACAACCTTACCAAGTTCTGTAAGTTAATCAAATCTATGTCAGGTTCTAATGCATCCTCTGGCCTTCCTGACCATTTAATGATGGATTCTAATGAAGTGAAGGATAAAGCCCATATTGTAGGTGTTTTAACAAGCACTTCATATCTGCTGGTTCAGTTTTTGATAATGGTGGGGCCCAGGCCTCTAATGTAAGCTCTGTTACAGTCAACTATGATATAGGCCCTCATGTGAACCATTTTAACTTTGAGTCTGTTTCTTATACTGAGGTCTATAAGGCAATAGACACTAAAAAGTCTGCCGGTCCAGACAACCTGGACCCCTACCTCTTAAAGATAGAAGCTGGTATTATTACTGAACCTGTGGCTCACAATTTTAACTTGAGTCTCTTGTCTCTTGACCAATTCCATACCAAGCATTTGGATATCAGCTTATGTCCTCCCACTGCTAAAGGGTGGAGATCCCTCAGATGCTATCGTCCTATCTCTAAACTCCCTATCCTGGCCAAAGTCTATGAATCCCTAGTGAACTCACAGTTAAAAAACTTCTTAATTGAAAAGAACTTACTGAGCTTTAGATCGGGGCACAACACTAAAACTGCAGCTATGGCAGTGGCAAACGACATCATTAATGGACTTGATAAAAAGCAACATTGTGCTGCTCTGTTTGTGGATTTATCAAAGGCCTTTGATTCAGTTGACCATGAATTGTTGCTAGCTAGACTCAGAAACATTGGTCTCAGTGAATGGCCAGTAAATTGGTTTAGGAACTATCTTTCTGACAGAACACAATGTGTATATACTGACAATCACAAGTCTAGCTTTCTTGAGATGAATAGAGGTGTGCCCCAGGGTTCCATTTTAGCTCCTGTGTTGTTCTGAATTTGTATGAATGATTTGGGAAATGGGATGCAGCCAGCAAAGTTACATCTATATGCAGATGATACAGTAATATATTCATGTGCTCCTTCTCTGGTTCAGGCTGTTGAAGAGCTCCAGACTGCTTTTCAGCCACTGCAGGCCTCCCTTTATGGTCTCAAACTGGTCTTGGATATACAAAAAAACTAAATTCATGACCTTTACCAGAGCTAGAATTCTGCCAGAGAACATTAGCATTGTCACATCTGGTGGCTTATCCATTGAATTAGTGTCATCCTACAAATACCTAGGTATTTGGTTGGATGACAAGTTGTCCTTTAAAGTTCATGTGGACAATCTTGTGACAAAGCTTCAATTGAAATGGTGTTTTTATTTTCGTAATAAGGCTTGCTTCCCTCTTATGACAGGAAAGATGCTTGTTCACGCCACTTTTCTCTCTGTAATTGATTATGGTGTATATGCATTACAGAGACTGGACTCTGTTTATCATGCATCCTTGCGCTTTATTACAAAGGCCAAGTCACTCACCCACCATTGCACATTGTACCAAATGGTGGGTTGGACCTCATTTTATATGTGCAGAAAGATACATTCGTATGTGTTTATCTACAAAGCCCTTTCGGGTAAACTCCCTCTTTACCTCTGTAGTCTGGTCTCCTTCACCACCTGCAGTTACCATACCTGGTCTGCTAGGTGGTTGCTACTTAAAGTCCCCAGGACATTCACAGTATTAGGCAAGACTGCCTTCTCTTCTTGTGCACCAGACGCATGGAATAGTCTACAATCCATGCTTCATCTAGATATGTTAGTGCCACTGAATGAATTTAAAATATTGATGGGAGACTGTTACAGAGGAGTGTAAATGCTTTTATTAGGCTGGATCATGTTGTTGTATTGTTGTATGTTTTAATTCTGTAATGTATTGATTGTTGCTGCCTTCTTGGCCAAGTCTCCATTGAAAAAGAGACTCTAGGTCTCAATGGGCTTTTCCTGGTTAAATAAAATGTTTGTTTTTTAAAGAGCTAAGCACAGGCAGAATCCTAAAGGAAAACCTGGTTCAGTCTACTTTCCAACAGACACTGGGAGGCAAATTCCCCTTTCAGCTGGACAATAACCTAAAACACAAAGCCAAATATACACTGGAGTTGCTTATTAAGACAATATTGAATGTTTGTGAGTGGCTTAGTTACAGTTTTGACTTAAATCGGCTTGAAAATCTATAGCAAATACTGTACAATCCAGGGTGCAAAGCTCTTAGAGACTTACCCAGAAAGACTCACAGCTGTAATCCCTGCCAAAGGTGATTCTAACATGCATTGATTCAGGGGTGTGTTTTTACTTTGTCATTATGGGGTATTGTATGTAGATATGTGAGAGAAAACAATCAATTGAATCCATTTTGAATTCAGGCTGTAACACAACAAAATAAGTCAAGGAGTATGAATACTTTCTGAAGGCACTGTAGGTGATAGCGCACTTACTTTAAGTAACACTCACACAGAAGCACACTGATAGCACTCCTCAGGTTACAGCTAATCAGTCATTTAGGTTAGCATAAAGGAAATTAGCTTAGGAGATCACTCCACCACACTCAGTAGTTTGGTTTAGCATCACTCCTTTCACACAGAATCATCCCTCCCCAGCCATGCAGCAGATTAGTTTAGCATTATCTCCACACTCAAATAGTAGGCTAGTTTAGCTAAGCAT
This sequence comes from Oncorhynchus kisutch, assembly GCF_002021735.2. Taxonomy (NCBI): domain Eukaryota; kingdom Metazoa; phylum Chordata; class Actinopteri; order Salmoniformes; family Salmonidae; genus Oncorhynchus; species Oncorhynchus kisutch. The sequence continues at coordinate 84,376,107 of NC_034179.2, read as the reverse complement.
CATCACCCACAGCTGTGCTTGTCCTTCAAATCTCCTCTGGGAGTTTTCAGACACCACAGGCAATATCCCTCTGGACCAGAATGTATTTGTCTGGGATGCTTAAATAGACTTTGCTCTGATTATATTTGTGTCATGGAGGAGGGGGCCAATTCAAAGGCATACTTAAAGTTATGCTTGTCATGTGTTATACAGACAGCCTCCATCAGCTACACTTAGAGTTACAATTCAAGCATTTATACCTAACAGAAAGTTGAAATGGTGAGGATAAGTGGCAGGATAAGTAGGATAGTCTCATTTGAATTTCATGAGAATATGCAAATCCTCCCCGCTATCTCATTAACAATGTCAAGGATTATGTGGATTCTTGAACTGCTTATTCATCGTGGATGTATTCATTAAAAATACAAGACGGACAGACTCAGAAAGAACCCCTTGATAGGCTTAGACAAGATTCTGAAAACGTTGCTGCCAAGATTGAGCAAATCTCTCCTTTCTGTGTGTTGTGTGTGTGTGTGTATTGGTCAAGTCAGATTCCAGTAGCATGTGATTGTTACTGAAGATTAACTGGACACTGGGCACAGGAGTGAAGCGGATTATGACGAGGTCAAAGTAGGGGTTCTCGCTCTCTTGCTCTCTTTCTATACTATTCCCTCGCTCTTTCTTTCTCACTCTTCTCTCTTTCTTCCTTCCTCTCCTTGTTTGAGGAAGCACTAGAGAGGATGAATATAGAACAGTTCTGCTGATTGTTTTATGTTTGCAGGTTATGACCTTTTAATTTTACCTTTATTTTACTAGGAAAGTCAATTAAGAACAAATTCTTATTTTCAATGACGGCCTAGGAACGGTGGGTTAACTGACTGTTCAGGGGCAGAACGACAGATTTGTACCTTGTCAGCTCAGGGATTCGAACTTGCAACCTTTCGGTTACTAGTCCAACACTCTAACCACTAGGCTACCCTACCAATTAAATTATGTTTGCAGGTTATGACCTTGTAAAATAATGATAAGCTTTGTTGTCATTTCTCACGCACTCCTTCCTGCTTCTTCCCTTCACCCCCTCAAACTATCACCTTACCCTAAATCTCACCCCTGGCCCCAACCCACCCCACACTTTTTCACCTTGTCACATCCCCCTTAACCTCTCTCTCACCCCGTGTCCCCTACACTGTTTGACCCTTCACCCCCTCCCTTTCTGCTATTTTTACCCCTCCTCTCACCCCAATCCTACTCCTGCAGATAGTGCGTGAGAGTGACACCAACCATGATGGCTTGCTGGACTTTGAGGAGTTCTCTCAGTACCTGTGGGCCCACGAGAAGGAACTGCGGCTCATGTTTCACACACTGGACCGCAACCATGACGGTCGGCATGGCCACCTCACTCACACACGCACATGCATACACATTTACATTTGACACTTTAGTCATTTAGCAGACATTCTTATCCAGAGCGACTTACAGCTAATGCATTCACACACACAGAAAATAAGTATTTAAATAACATTATAAACTGGGTGGCCTGAATGCTGATTGGTATGACAAAACATATATTTTTACTTCTCTAATTAAGTTGGTAACCAGTTTAAAATAGTAGTAAGGCATCTCGGGGGTTTGTGGTATATGGCCAATATACCACGGCTAAGGGCTGTATCCAGGCATTCCGCTGTGTCGTGCTAATAACAGCCCTTAGCCGTGGTATGTTGGCCATATACCCCCCCCCCCCCCCCAGGACTTATTGCTTAGATAATCATGTATTTTGAACCCAAGTCTGATCTAAACACACATAAGTAGACACATGTAGGAGGGCCATTTGGATACAATGTCCTGTCACTCGCAAAACACTGTTTAAATTGTTCATACATGCACAGAGCATTCTATGTCACATTGCACTGCTATGGTAATTTATCTGAATGTGTGGTATGACTGCATGAATGGTATTTAGTATCATACCACATTAATGCATGGAGTTCACAAAGTATCCACACACACACATCATTGTGCTCTAACTGTACTGTATGCCTGTAGGTACATATTACATGTTGTGGGCACTGATGGGATTCACTGTTTATGCAGGGCGCATTGATGTCGGGGAGATTCAACAATCGCTGCACAACCTGGGACTGGAGGTGTCCACAGAACACGCCATCAAAATACTACAGAGGTGTGTGTTTGTAAGCGTGTGTGTGTGTGTGTTGTGTGTGTGTGTGTGTGTGTTTGCGTGCATGCGTGTGTTGACACTGCTCTGTGTGTTCTCTCAGTATGGACAGGGACGGCACCATGACTATCAACTGGAATGAGTGGCGAGATCACTTCCTGTTTAACCCTCTTCACAACATGGAGGGCATCGCCCACTACTGGAAACATTCTCTGGTCAGTCAGTACTGACTATATATGACTTCTATCTCTACACTTGACGTTTTAGATCTTTGCTTGACATGAAGTAGCACAGATATCATTACATGGAATTTTCAATTATTACAGATTAGCTATAGAAACTAATAATTTAGCCAGTGTCCTTTCATTACAACTGTGGCTGTTTTCTCGATCTATGTTATATAGTTTAAATTGTTTCTGATGCTTTATCCAGTAATTTTAGTTTGGTAACCGTAGAGAAGGGATCATGTAATATACATTTGGTGAATACAGATAGTTCTAGATGTCAATCAAGTTTATTTCACTGACCAGTGTTTCTTTGTGATTTCTCAGATGTTTGACATCGGAGAGCACATGACAGTGCCTCCAGAGTTTTCCCAACAAGAGCGCCAGTCGGGGGTAGTGTGGAGGCAGCTGGTTGCCGGGGCGATGGCAGGGGCGGTGTCACGTACAGGAACCGCCCCCCTCGACCGTCTCAAGGTCTTCCTACAGGTGAAGGGTTACTGTTGTGTTTACTACAGACTCAGAGGTTAGAGGTCAGTCCAGTGCTGATTTAGTGGAATTAGGTGTGCTAGAGCAGGGCTGGAACAAAAGCCTGCACATCCAGTAGCTCTCCAGGAGGAGGGTTAGCCACCCCTGATGTACTGAATGTTATTAGAGTTACCAACCCTGCTGTCTCTCTAGGTGCATGGCTCCAGCTCTAGGGGGATCAACCTGTGGACGGGGCTGAGGGGTATGGTCCAGGAGGGGGGTGTACGAGCCCTCTGGAGGGGCAACGGCATCAACGTCCTCAAAATAGCCCCAGAGTCTGCCATCAAGTTCATGGCCTATGAACAGGTGAGGGAAGGGGACTGTACACACCTGTACACAAATGTGGGTGTAAGAGGCCCCAGAGGTTGATTTGGATTTATTATGGACCAATGTAAGGAGAACACTGATCCACACATCTGTAAACAAGTTCTGGTGTATGGGGTAGTCATTAGTGAAGCATAGGAAGGAAGGAGTCACACACCCACACTGAGGTGTGAAATGTTGCTCACACACACACACTCTGTTTCTCACCCTGTCAGACACACCCTGTGTCTCTACATGTTGTGTCTCTGCCTCTACTCCTCCACCCCAGTGTGACTCACATATTCCCCCCTCACCCCCATCTCCCCCCAATCTACACCCCCCCCTCACTTTGTATCCCTGCCTCTCCCACCTCCCACAATCTATCCCCCTCACCCCTTAATCCCTGTATATCCCTGACTCTCTTCCACCTGCCTGTCTCTCCTCTCCCCCCTTTCTCCCCTGACTCCTCCATCTTAGATCAAGTGGTTGATCCGGGGCAGAAATGAAGCGGGTACTCTGCGGGTGCAGGAGAGGTTCATCGCTGGCTCTCTGGCTGGAGCCACCGCACAGACCATCATCTACCCTATGGAGGTGAGCGAGGGGAGACAGACCGACAGAAAGATAGACAGACTTTTTATTGAATAAAGAAACATAGGACTTTACCCTTATTTGCCTTCTCTTCCTTGTACACCCTCTCTATTTCCCCTTTCTCCCCCCTCTTTCGCTTCCCAGGTGCTGAAGACTCGTCTGACCCTGAGGAAGACTGGCCAGTACTCTGGCATTGTAGACTGTGCCCGTCAGATCCTGAGGAAGGAGGGGGTGCGAGCCTTCTACAGGGGCTACGTGCCCAACACACTTGGCATCATACCATATGCTGGCATAGACCTGGCCGTCTACGAGGTGTGTGTGAGAAAGAGTGTGTGTGTGAGAGAGAGAGTAGGGCTGTCCCTGAAAAAAAATATATATATCTTGCTTGACCGTTGTATATTTTTCCATATATAGACACACCTTTATATGTTTTAATAAAATCAACTATATGCACTGAGCTTGTCTGATGCTTTAAGCACACTGCTTGATGAAATAATTAAGACACACAAATTACTCAAGAGGGGGCCAGAGATCAAGATAACCAGAAGAAAAAAATCTGTTCTCGACCCTCCTCCTCCCGCTGCTGCTAGCCTTCGTAGATTCTGCCGGTACATTCCTGAAGTTGCCAGTAATAGGATAGAGTGATGGACTGTCCCCATGGCCTCCGCAATGTTTTAGTCCACTGAGACAGGCACGAGTCAGACAAGTGTCTTGTCTGCCATAAAAAAATACATGTCGACCAACAGCCTATCGACCAAGCAATCAACCTGTCAACTAAATGGGGTCAGCCCTGTGTGTGTGTGTGTGTGTGCCCCTGCCTGCCTGCCAGCTGTGTTTGATGTTTTCTGGGAAAGCTCAACCTCATCACTGGCCCTGTCCCTTGTACTCAGGGGAATGCCAGTCAGTATGTATGCTGCTGTTACTGTTGCTCAGCTCTCTCGTAAAAATGACTTTTATGTGTTTAAGTGAACTTTGAGTTTTACTTTTACTAGCAGTCAATGAGCCGTAGTTCTCTCTACTATGTCCTCATTTTTTTATGCAATAAAATATCTGTCAAATTAACAATGTGGCCTATCTATCCCTTCCCGTAGTCCTCTCTCGTTTCCACTCACCCCTCTACCCCTCTTCTTTCTCCTCTCTTTTTATTCTTTCCTTGTCTCTTTTCTCTCCCCTCTTCTCTCTCGTCCCCTCCCCCTTTCCATCTCAGACTCTGAAGAATGCCTGGCTCCAGCGGTACAGTAAGGGCTCTGCTGACCCGGGGGTGTTGGTACTGCTGGGCTGTGGTACTGTGTCTAGTACCTGTGGACAACTGGCCTCCTACCCCCTGGCTCTCATTAGAACACGTATGCAGGCCCAGGGTGAGACTGGTGTACAACTGAACTGCAATTATACCTTCTACCTTACAACATAACATAGATGATATTACATAGATAATTTAGATTCAATTACATTCTATACCCTAATCTATAACAAATTAATTACTACCTACTATGTCACCCTATATCTACAGTGCCTTCGGAAAGTATTCAGACCCCTTGACTTTATCCACATTTTGTTACTTTACAGCCTTCTAAAATGGATTTAATAAAAAATCATCTTCAGCAATCTACACACAGTACCCCATAATGACAAAGCAAAAACAGGTTGTTAGACATTTTAGCACGTGTTAAAAATGAAAACATAAATACCTTATTTACATAAGTATACAGACCCTTTGCTATGAGACTCAATGTTGAGCTCAGGGGCATCATGTTTCCATTGATCATCCTTGAGATGTTTCTACAATTTGATTGGTCCACCTGTGGTAAATTCAATTGATTGGACATGATTTGGAAAGGAAAACACCTGTCTATATAAGATCCCACAGTTGACAGTGCATGTCTGTGGGAGGTGACCAAGAACCTGATAGTCACTACGACAGAGCTCCAGAGTTCCTCTCTTGATGGGAGATCCTTTCAGAAGGACAACTATCTCTACAGCACTCCACCAATCAGGCCTTTATGGTAGACTGGCCAGATGGAAGCCACTCCTCAGTAAAAGGCACATGACAGCCCGCTTGGAGTTTGCCAAAAGGCACCTAAAGACTCTAAGACCATGAGAAACAAGATTATCTTGTCTGATGAAACCAAGATTGAACTCTTTGGACTGAATGCCAAGCGTCATGTCTGGAAGAAACCTGACACCATCCCTACGGTGAAGCATGGTGGTGGCAGCATCATGCTGTGGGGATGTTTTTCAGCTGCAGGGACTGGGAGACTAATCAGGATCCAGGCAAAGATTAACAGAGTACCTTGACCACGTACCTTGATGAGATCCTTGATGAAAACCTGTTTCAGAACGCTCAGGACCTCAAACTGGGGCGAAGGTTTACCTTCTAACAGGACAACGACCCTAAGCACACAGCCAAGACAACGCAGGAGTGGCTTCGGGACAAGTCTCTGAATGGCCTTGAGTGGCCCAGTCAGAGCCCGGATTTGAACCCGATCTAACATCTCTGGAGATACCTGAAAATAGCTGTTTAGCAAAGCTCCCCATCCAACCTAACAGAGCTTGAGAGCATCTGCAGAGAAGAATGGGAGAAACTCCCCAAATACAGGTGTGCCAAGCTTGTAGTGTCATACCCAAGAGGACACAATACTGTAATCGCTGCCAAAGTTGTTTCAACAAAGTCCTGAGTAAAGGGTCTGAATGTAAATGTGATATTTTTGTTTTTTATTTGTATAAATTAGCAACAATTTCTAAAAACCTGTTTTTGCTTTGTCATTCTGGGGTATTGTGTGTAGATTGATGAGGGAAAAATACAATTGAATCAATTTGAGGATAAGGCTGTAACGTAACAAAATGTGGGAAAAAGACTTTCCGAAGGCACTGTATTACTGTTCGGGCTATCCAAACAGAGTTGAATGCATTCAGTTGTACAACTGACTAGGTATCCCCCTTTCCCCTATCTATTAATAGCTATCTAACGGATATAACTGAACAACAGACGTTTTCGCCCACTTTCCCTCTTTCCACCAGCCTCCACTGAGGGCGGGCCCAAGCTGTCCATGGTCGGTCAGTTCAAGCACATCATATCACATGACGGGGTACCTGGGCTCTACCGCGGCATCGCCCCCAACTTCCTGAAGGTTATTCCTGCTGTCAGCATCTCGTACGTGGTATACGAACATATGAAGAAGGCTCTGGGTGTGAAATCGTAGAGAGAGGAAGTGAGAGGCAGAAGAAAGAGAGGGATATAGAGTGCAGCTCTTGGATTTCAAGATGGAGAGGAAGACAGCAGAGGATTGAGGGATAGAAGACCCTTTCATACACATTCAGTAAGCTTCCCGTTTACACCTAGCTAGACAGATATACTCACTGTTTGAATCTCTCAGCCCCTCTGACGCTGTACCGTCATTAAGAAAGAGGGAAGAGTCTGCTATCAGGCTGAGCTGAAGTCTGTAAGAAACGGCTGTGTCCGAGACCGATTAGGAGGAGGAGGTGTGAGAGCGAGAGAGAGGAATGAGAGCGAGAGAGGAATGAGAGCGAGAGAGAAAGTGGAAGAGAGAGAGAGAGAGAGAGAGAGAGAGAGTGTGTGTGTCTCGGCAGAATCTGGGCCATTCTTCCTCTTTGTTTCTGAGCTGTAAACCCCATTATAGTCACATGTCCACAATAAGTCTGTGTGTTGCCCTCCAACCAAACACAGTGAAGCACACAGTACAGTTTGTATACCTATATGTAGGCACTTATCTAAGGTCAGTTTCATGTTTTGTGAATATAAAGTGATCTTCCTCCAATGACCTTGACATGTACTGTATATTGATACAGTATGTATTTTGTAAGGGAAAGATTCTGAACACATTTGTAAGAGATACTTATACAGGGTCGTATACAGAGCTGTTCCTCTGACCTAGTTCATGAATGGCTTTGCACTTTTTAGAAAGGGAATGTTTCTCCCCTATTTCAAGTGGCTCTCAGTCAGGTCCAAAATTATTGGCACCCTGATAAAGATGAGCAAAACATACTAAATAATGCACATTTTGACCTATATTGTCTGCTCCAAAAAATGTGAACATTATATAATTTTATACTAAGACAATTACTCAGAGAAAGAAATTTTGTCTAAAGCTAGAATCCTTAAATAACAAAGTGGTCAACCAAACACTTTTTTGGTAAAAAGCTGAAGGATGGGCCTGGAGAAATATAACCACTCTCAAATTCATAGACAGAGCTACGGATGTCAGGACTGACCATCAATGAGATGAAAGTGATAGTTTTAACCATGTTTTGAGGCTATACATTTACATTGTTTACAAACATTGGAGTAAAACAAGCTTATATTTTGGGTTCTGATGGGGAACGACAGTTGAACTAAGCTCATGAGGCATTCAAAAATTATATTCTTCAATAATCAATGGGTATATATCATGAATTTATAAGTCTAAAAATGGATGTAGCAACTAAGGATTCTTGCTTTAACAAGTGAAAAAAAAAACATTTAAAAAAGTGGTCAAATTTACTGCCACCCCTGTTATCATTACCTTTCAGGCACTGAGCCTTTTTCTCAAAATGTTTTATGAGATTGGAGAACACATTGGGAGGGATCTTAGACCATTCCTCCATACCACTGGTTTTCAATGGGGTTCATGTCTGGAGACTGAGAGGGTCATTGCAAAATGTTGATTTTGTGGTCAATCAACCATTTCTTTGTGGCTTTTGATGTGTGCTTGGGGTTATCGTCTTGCTGGAAGATCCACTTGCAGCTAGGTTTCAGCCTCCTAGCAGAGGCAACCACGTTTTTGGCTAAAATGTCCTGGTACTGGGTAGAATTCATGATGTCGTTGACCTTAACAAGGGCCCCAGGACCATTGGTAGCAACATTGCCCCATAACATGAAATATCCACCACCATATTTTACAGTGGTTATTTTCTGCATATGTATTCTTTCTTTCCACACAAAACCCAGCACTGGTGTGCATGGTTAAAGAGTTATATTCTCATGTCATCCATCAAATGTAAACGCCTGTGTCACATTCGTCATAACGAGGAGAACAAGGCGCAGCGTGATAAGAACACATTCTTCTTTAATAAACGAAGAACACTAAACAAACCGATCGTGACGCTGACATGCAACTACACATAGACAATAACCCACAAAACCGAAAATGGCAACCTAAATAGGATCCCCAATCAGAGACAACAATAAACAGCTGCCTCTGATTGGGAACCAATTCAGGCCACCATAGACCTACATTTACCTAGACAAACCAAAACCCTATAGATATACAAAAAACCCTAGACAAGACAAAAACACATACCACCCTCGTCACACTAACCAAAATAATAAAGAAAACAAAGATAACTAAGGTCAGGGCGTGATAGCCTGGAGTTTGTTAAATGGCATTGGCACTTGGATTTGAACCAGTGCTATGGTCAGATGACTTCAAAATAGAGATCTTTGTCCACGCACACCAGTGGTGGGTTTTGCATTGAAAGAAATATGCATATGCAGAAAATAACCACATACCTACTTAAAATGTGGTAGTGGGTCTTTCATGTTATAGGGCTATTTTGCTTCTGCTGGTCCTTCCTGGCCTCAAAATCAGGATTATTGCCAGTTATCTTGTCCTGGTAGTTAATAGATCAATAGCTCACCCACCTGCTTTCCTAGGTCTGAATCAGTCCCTGATTAGCAGTGGTGGAAAAAGTACCCAATCTTCATACTTGAGTAAAAGTATAGTGAAAATCACCCAGTAAAATACTACTTGAGTAAAAGTCCAAATGTATTTGGTTTTAAATATACTTAATTTCAAATTTAAAGTATAAATAATTTAAATTCCTTATATAAAGCAAATCAGACGGTGTCATTTTCCTTCTTTTTTTTTATGGATAGCCAGGGGCATGCTCCAACACTCAGACATCATTTCTGAACAAAGCATGTGTTTAGTGAGTCCACCAGATCAGAGGCAGTAGGGATATTCTCTTGATAAGTGTGTGAATTAGACAATTTTCCTGTCCTGCTTTTGTGTGTTAGGGAAAATGTATAGAGTAAAAAGTACATCATTTTCTTTAGGAATGTAGTGAAGTAAAAGTTGTAAAAAATGTAAATAGTAAAGTAAAGTTAAGATACGGGTGGCAGCGTAGCCTAGTGGTTAGAGCGTTGGACTAGCAACCGGAAGGTTGGGAGTTCAAACCCCCGAGCTGACAAGGTACAAATCTGTCGTTCTGCCCCTGAACAGGCAGTTAACCCACTGTTCCCAGGCCGTCATTGAAAATAAGAATGTGTTCTTAACTGACTTGCCTGGTTAAATAAAGGTAAAATTAAAATAAATCAATAAATAAAATACCCAAAAATACTGAAGTAGCACTTTAAAGTATTTTTACTTAATTACTTTACACCACTACTGATTCGAAGGAAAGTTACCCATCTATGATGGGTTCCCATGTGGCGCAGCGGTCTAAGGCACTGCATCTCAGTGCTAGAGGTGTTACTACAGACCCTGGTTGGATTCCAGGCTGTATCACAGCCAGCTGTGATTGGGCGGTGCATAATTGGCCCAGTGTCATCCGGGTTTGGCCGGGGTAGGCCGTCATTGTAAATAAGAATTTGTTCTTAACTGTCTTGCCTAGTTAAAACTTCTTATAATCTTGTTGTTAATCCCACCACAGTGTCCGATTTCAAATAGGCTTGACAGCGAAAGCACCACAAACGATTATGCTAGGTCACCACCAAGCCACAGAAAAACACAGCCATTTTTCTAGCCAAAGATCTAACCTTTGATCTTCATCAGATGACACTCATAGGAATTCATGTTACACAATACATGTATGATTTGTTTGATAAAGTTCATATTTATATAAAAAAAATCGGAGTTTACATTGGTGCGTTACGTTCACTAGTTCCAAAAACATCCAGTGATTTTGCATAGCCACATCGATTCAACAGAAATAGATATACCTCTCCTTAATGCAACCGCTATGTCAGATTTCAAAAGAACTTTACGGAAAAAGCAAACCATGCAATAATCTGAGACGGCGCTCAGAAAAATAATCAAATTAGCCGCCATGTTGGAGTCAACAGAAACCAGAAATCACATTATAAATATTCCCTTACCTTTGATGAATGCTTGATTTGTTCGATAATGTCTGTTATTTATGTCCAAGTAGCTACTTTTGTTAGCGCGTTAGGTATACAAATCCAAACGCTCGTGCAGGTCGAGCATTACTTCGGACAAAAACTTTAAAAAGTTATATTACAGGTCGAAGAAACATTTCAAACGAAGTATAGAATCAATCATTAGGATGTTTTTATCATAAATCTTCAATAAAGTTCCAACCCGAGAATTCCTTTGTGTCTAGAGTTCGATATCATGTGGAATGGCTCATTCAGCTCTTATTCAGTCCCACAACACAGTAGAAGCCTCATTCAAGTTTCTAAAGACGGTTGACATCTAGTGGAAGCCCTAGGAAGTGCAACTTCATTCATATCCCACTGTGAATTCAATAGGGCCTGGGTTGAAAATCGACCAACCTCAGATTTCTCACTTCCTGTTTGGATTTCTTCTCAGGTTTTTGCCTGCCATATGAGTTCTGTTATACTCACAGACATCATTCAAACAGTTTTAGAAACTTCAGAGTGTTTTCTGTCCAATACTAATAATAATATGCATATATTAGCAACTGAGACTGAGGAGCAGGCCGTTTACTCTGGGCACCTTTGGGCACCTTTCATCCAAGCTACTCAATACTGCCCCTGCAGCCAGAGATTTTAAATAAATAAATCTGTCATAATGAGGAATTCCATGCTCTTGGTGGAAGTGAATGTGCTGTAGGTTATCTCCCAGTCTGGAGTGCATGTTTAGTCCATGTTCTGTGTAGAATGACTCCTGCATCATGTGTGGTAGTTAGATAAAGATCAGACCTGAAAGAATGGGCTCAGTTTGAGGCTTGGCCAACCCATTTTGTTGTGGATATTAAGAAAGTATGTTTGTCCTCCATGACAGCATTGTGTTGTGTATTTATTTAGTAGGTTTTGCACTACAGTAGTTTGTTTCCTAACTAACTCCTCACTATAGTGCGGACCTCATAATAGCGTATACTGAAAGCAGTAGGATGAATCGAGGTATCTGACAGTGCCGCAAACCTTTCCATGACACCCTAATGCAAACATTGACATGTAATTCTATGAAATGCACATCATCATCATTATAATTTAATAGTCCAGGCACAATTAACTTTTGCTGTAGTTTAATATAGGTTTAGAATGAGAAAGTAGTTTAACCTTTAATTCTATGTTAAGTTATATGTTAAGCTGTGTTAAGTTATGTGATTAATATAATTGTGCTACCCATACTCTGCCCTCGTTGTATTGGGATACAGTAAGGGTCTCTGATGGATGCCAATAGGTTTAAATTAGAGCAGGAAATTGAATAAGCTGCTTAAGTGTTGTTACATGCTGATGAGCAAAGACCATTACATAGATTCTATCAGACATTGCTGCTGGCATAGATTCATATTGATTCATATGTCACACGTGTTATTTGTCATTTGGAAACCAATGACTTGCTTTCCCCGATGAGATTTCCACCATCATGTCCATCATGACTATTGAAAGCCATCTATTTGCCTAACTAACTGGTGATTCATTTTTAAATATCTTGTCTAAGGCTTTATATCTTTGCTGGCTCTTTGGCCAGACTTTTATCACATTTTAACAGGATGGGAAATACGTGAAAGGGAGGAGTTTTAGATAGTAGTTCCTCGAAATGAAATTGAAAGGGAAAAGGGGAATGAAAAGGGTAGATGAGAGAAGTTATTAAGAGATGACAGATGAGTGATGCATTTACTTGAAAAATACTGAAAGCAACTCCTGTATTTTAGATAAGAAATGAATTGAGTGTAACCTCCATAGTAAACAAATGTAATATTGTTTAAAAAAATATAAATTATTAACATTGCAAGCTATGCTTGTGAATGTTTGCTTCATGGAGTATTTTAAGATCATATTTTCTTTCAAAATACTTTGAATTATTGGTTGAATGCTTCTTACTGTTGGGATGCCTTGAATTTACAGAATATGTCATCATAGAGCATGATTAGTGCATGCTAGTATATTTAAAAAAAAAACATTAGACTCAAACTGTATTTTATGTCTTTAGACTGCTCCTTAGACTGCTCTTTATACTGCTCTTTCATAATAATTATACTTATTAACACCCTTTATAAAACTGTACAGTCTAACCCTCTTCTTTATAATATGATAATATATGCCATTTATAAAGGCTACTGGTGGAAAACCCTTTCCATTCACTGACTCGTCGACAGTCATTCCTGTTCAGTAACATCCATTTGTTCTCTCTCTGCACTTTATGAACAGCCATTAAGTAAAATTAGCCTTCACTCTGTTTTTATTGCATGAGTTGTAATTGCTTAATGACAGATAGTCTGTCATTGTTAATGTTCTCTGGAGCTGTTGCAGTGATTAAGGCTGCTGCTCCGTTCACAAGTTTTCTGTTTACTTATCTTCCTGAATCTATATTATATTTACTTCATCTACAAACATATAAAATATTTGCGGGATATAAGTTTTGAATATAGCTGCTACCACCCCCTACCTGCCTTTTTATTCTAAGTAATAATATTCACTATCTAATCGTCGTCTTCATAACAGACATCGATGCGGGCGTAGATTGTATCAAGAAGTAAAAAATGGGAGACTAGCGAATGCACTTTTCTTTTTCTTTTTTCATTGCTTGATATTTTGAGGGCTACTGTATTGTATAGAATTCGGGGGGGTTGTTGGTCCTGTCTGGTATGAAACCAGCAACTCCCATGCTGGGCATGTACACTACTGTAGCTGCAGTCCTCTTGGCAGTGGCCGTAGTATGTGTATCACAGGGTTGCTACAATGTGTTTATTGAACTCTGCGCTACATATACTCTGCAAGTATTATGATCAGTATTATTTCTAAAATGATCTATTGTGTATGTGTAGAAAATGATACAGAACTGTAGTTATTGTCTATAGAAATGCATAGCCATGGCATGGTTGCTCGCATGGCACTTTTATTTTCAAGAAAATTGCTATTTACCTTGTCTGGTGAATGTGGTGATTTGGGTTGGCCCAAATGGTATATCTACAAATAAATACATCATTTCAGGATTTTATTGCATGAGGTGATGCCTGTGCATCTCTGACTGTATATCTGCATTATATGTCAATAAGATGTACATACTCTTACAGGTACAGATACTGTAATTCTGAAATTGCTACAAATAAAGCTATTTTCAAGTCATTTTTCTTTGCAGTTTTCATTTTCCATTCACTGTCTGTCAAACCTTTCCCACTTATAGGCTTTATTCTATTGACGTAACGAGAATGTTAAAACCTGCTGTATGTACTCACCCACTGGGCAAACCACTTAATTTATTTATTTATTTAACCAGGTAGGCCAGTTGAGAACAAGTTGTCATTTACAACTGCAACCTGGCCAAGGTAAAGCAAAGCAGTGCGACACGAACAACAACACTGAGTCATTTCAACGTGGAAAATGTGGGTAATTTTTGGATGAGATGTTGATCAATGAGATTTCAACCATTATTGACCCACTCAAAAAGAGAGCCAGAAGTTTGTTGAATTCACAATGTGTTATCACTATGCATTCAACCATCTAAAAGCACAACCAAATTCTAATGGAAAAACTATGTGGGATTTTTGGTTTAGTTGTCATCTAAATGTGTTATCACTGCACTTTCAACCATTTAAAGGGACAACAAAGTTGAAATGGAAACACAATGTCAGATATTTTGTATTTATTACAGCAATGTGATATCACTGTGCTTCATCTAATAGCACAACCAAATGACCTGAATTGCAGTTGAGGTTACATTAAAAGTACATAATACAAGTGATCAATGCTGTTCGAGATTTTGTGCAGATATTTATATTGTGGATCTCCACCTCCAACCGTTGCCTGCCATCTTGAAATTCTATGATTACATAATATAGTTATTATAGTTATAGTACCCGCAAAATGTGGCCATGGATGAGTTACTCATTTTAAGGTTGAATTAAAACCGTTACATTAGTCTGTATTACAAAAGTCATATCGAATTGTGTTAGGTTGAAAACGCAACTATATATCAACATTTAAAGGAGATTGTCGCGACTTCTTCCGAAGTCGATGCCTCTCCTTGTTCGGGCGGTGTTCGGCGGTCGACGTCACCGGCCTTCTAACCATCGCCGATCCATTTTTCATTTTCCATTTGTTTTGTCTCGTTTTCCCACACACCTGGTTCTCATTGTCCCTCATTATGTGTTGTGTATTTAACCCTCTGTTTCCCCCATGTCTTTGTGTGGTATTGTTTATCTGTTTTGAAGTATACTCACGTTAGTCTGGCTGCACTGGGTTATATACATACCCGTTTTGTATTTCGTGTTCATTGTGCCGTGTGTTTTTGGGTCGCCTGAATAAAAGGCTCCGTGTGCTACCAAATACCTGCTCTCCTGCGCCTGACTCCCTTGCAGCCACCTACACATACCTGACAGATGTATCTAATGCTTGGAAAGTTACATATGAGCCACTGCCTTAATTGTAGTGTTTAACTTACATTGTTTGTTAATTTAACTTATTGACAAGTTAATAGGCTTTATTGAAAAAGTTATATTGTGTTTGGTTATCAACACAACTAAATAACAACATTTGAAGAAGAGGTATATTTTGTGCCACTGAGTTAGTCCGACTTTAATTCCAGTTTGTCGAATACTTTGTAGTTGATGTTGGATTCACGTCTCCATCGCAACCAAAAGTCTTAGTTAAAAGAATAGGACTAAATCAAACTTTAAATGTCCTATTTAACTTAGATATTTGGTTGAAATGGAGACGTGAATCCAACATATTCATTATTAACTTAAATATGACATCAACCAAAGCATGAAACACATGTATTTATTTTTTATTATAACCCTGGTTTGAATTGAAACAATAGCTGTTGATGACTTGACAAATTCTATTTAGGCCTAATTAGTATCATTGACTTACAGAGTAGGGTTATATTTTATTTGCTCTATTAAACCTACCCTTTGGATTGACTTCAATACCAACCGTGAATCTATTTAGTTATTAAGATATATCTCTAATCATTCTGATGATAGCACATTGGTAGTAATCCGTGACAACGCTAAGCAGAGTTGAACTTGGTTAAAATCCTGGATGGGAGATCAAATTGATAGCTGAAGATCAACTCTCAAGTAGGAGGTCGTGGATATAACATTGAAGATCTGACGCGTTTCAAAAGTACAAATATAACATATGTTATACAAGGTTTGTCTGTTTAACATTTGTTACCATGAGGACAATTCTGTGGTTGAAACAGTATATTGACAAATTACATTGAAACAATGTTGATTCATCCAGTTTGTGCCCAGTGGGCAGAATCAATACCTGATACATGTGAGGTTGAGAAAATGTTATACAATACAGCTTTATTGGCCATATGTTACAGCAAACAACAAAAATGTGTCTCCTGCTCTGTACATGTATGTGTACATCACCACATACAATTTGAGATGAGCACAGGGTCAAGCTGCAGTGCATCCATCCCTGGATGGAGAGTGAGGTTAAGGACCTTGCTCAAGGGCTCAACAGTAGGGGAATAGCTTGAGAATGTGAACCCAGCAACCCTCCAGTTGCCGGATCAATTCTTCCAGCACCCGGCCCGGGACACCAACTCAACACTTTTCGGGCTACAGGTCCAACTCCTGCTGGGCTACCTATAACAGTTGAATGAACTTTGGTTCATCTGCATTTGCATGTTTTAACAGTGCAGCTATATACATTCCCCTACATATTTATTTAGACAGTGAAGATAAAACATTTAAATTTAGCTCTATACTCCAGCATTTTGGATTACAGATGAAATATATTTTTATTTGAGGTTATTTTCAAACATATCTGTTTTACTGTTTAGAAATTATTGCACTTTATGTATCTAGTCCCCTCCATTTGAAGGTGTCATAAGTATTTGGACAAATTCACTAATATTGTAATCAATTAACTCACAAGTTTAATATTTGGTCCCATATTACTAGGAGGCAATGACTACATCAAGCTTGTGACTCTACCAACTTGTTCGATGGATTTGTAGTTTGTTTTGGTTGTGTTTCAGATTATGTTGTGCCCAATAGAAATGAATGGTAAATAATGTATTGTGTCATATTGGAGTCACTTTTAGTGTAAATAAGAATATATGTTTCTGAACATTTCTACATTAACGTGGATGCTGCCATGATTACAGATAATCATGAACATTGCACACTCACTGGACACTACCCACACATACTTCCACTGACACTCCAACACACATACACACACTAAATACACTCAAAGACACAAACCCCACACACACATGCATATTGACGCCCCACATACACACACTGCACATACACTGCTTCTACTCTGTTATTATCTATCTTGATTGCCTAGTCACTTTTACCCCAACCTAAATATACATACACTATACAGTGCATTCAGAAAGTATTCAGACCCCTTGACTTTTTCCACATTTTGCTACGATACAGCCTTATTCTAAAATAGATGTTTAAAGCATGTTTACCTCCTCAATCTACACACAATACCCCATAATGACAAAGCATAAACAGTTTTTTATTTTGCAAATGTATTACAAATAAAAAACTGAAAAATGACATTTATATAAATATTCAGACCCTTTACTCAGTACTTTGTTGAAGCACTTTTGACAGCAATTTCAGCTTAGAGGTGGTTATCCTTCTGGAAGGTTTTCCCATCTCCACAGAGGAACTCTGTCAGAGTTACCATCGGGTTCTTGGTCACCACCCTGACCAAGGCCCTTCCCCCCCGATTTCTCAGTTTGGCCGGGCGGCCAGCTCTAGGAACGTCTTGGTGGTTCCAAACTTCTTCCATTTAAGAATGATGGAGGCCACTGTGTTCTTTGGGACCTTCACTTCAATGCTTCATACATTTTTTGGTACCCTTCACCAGATCTGTGCCTCAACACAATCCTGTCTTGGAGCTCTACGGACAATTCCTTCAACCTCATGGCTTGTTTTTTTCTCTGACTTGCACTGTCAACTGTGGGATCTTATATAAATAGGTGTGTGCCTTTCCAAATCATGTCCAATCAATTCAATTTAACACAGGTGGACTCCAATCAAGTTGTAGAAACATCTCAAGGATGATTAATGGAAATGCACCTGAGCTCAATTTTGAGTCTCATAGCAAAAGGTCTGAATACTTCTGTAAATAAGGTATCTGTCTTTTGTATGTAATACATTTTCTAACATTTCAAAAAATCTATCATTATGGGATATTGTATGTAGATTCATGAAGAAAATGAATTAAAAAAATATTTTTGCCATTTTAGAACAAGGCTGTAACGTAGCAAAATGTGGAAAAGGGGAAGGGGTCTGAATACTTTCTGAATGCACTGTATATACCAATGTATGTGGACACCCCATCAAATTAGTAGATTTGGCTTTTTCAGCCACACAGCCACGCAATCTACATAGACAATCATTGGCAGTAGAATGGCCTTACTGGTCAGTGACTTTCAACATGGCACAATCATAAGATGCCACCTTTCCAACAAGTAAGTTCATAACATTTCTTCCCTGCTAGAGCTGCTAAGTTCAACTTTAAGTGCTGTTATTGTGGAAACGTCTGGGAGCAACAACTGGTCAGCCGTAAAGTGGTAGGCCACACAAGCTCACAGAACGGCACAGCCGAGTGCTGAAGCGCGAAGTGCAAGAAATTGTCTGTCCTAAGTTGCAATGCTCACTAACAAGTTCCAAACTGCATATGGAAGCAATGTCAGCACAATAACTGTTCGCCAGGAACGCCATGAACTGAGTTGCCATGGCCGAGCAGCCGCACACAAGCCTAAGATCACCATGCGCAATGCCAAGCATTGGCTGGAATGGTGTAAAGCTCGCCGCCATTGTACACTTGAGCAGTGGAGACGTTTTTTGTCTGTTTCATTCTCCCTTTGAAAACATCCTACTGTCACTGAAATAATCACTTATCTGTCTATGATAGACTGGTGCATTATGCACTAGATGCCCTGCTTTCATCCAAATAGATCATTACTTCAATGAATGGAGGAATTAATTACTAGGCTATTTCAAAGTATTACAGGGACTCAATTTAAAAACCCTGCACTCACTGCCTGCTTGTCAGCTAAGCACCTATCAGCCAATCAAGATACACACAGCACCACATTGGTGGCGTAGCGATACGTCAGCTCTGCCAGCGTGGAATACGGAGCGCCAGTCCAGGAAGTTAACATTTACAGGAGTTAGCTGTTCAGCCGTCAATATAATAATATTCCCCTCGTCCATACAGACTGGATAGGCGGCGTATCCTTTTCTCAAGCTTTTTAACTGTCTGAAGGCACCGCGTTACAAGGTAAGCATAAACGAGCTGTCAATCTCGGTGGGGTCCAAGCGGTAACGCTAGGCAAACTATGGCTAGCAATGCTAGTTAGGCTAACAGCACCAACAGCGGTAAGCCAGCTGTCATTGCTCAGTATTACGCGGAACTAGATTTATTTACTTTATTCACGCAATGCAATGTGGCATTTAACCCTTGCATGTCCTTGTTTTTTCATGGCTTATGTCGTCAATTAAGAAGCTGCCACTTTCCATTCATAAAACAATTTATCATCGTGATGACGATGCTGCTAATTTATTATGGATGGTCACGGATAGCTGATTGACTAGCGCAGTTGCCGCGTTCAAAACATCTGGGAACTCTGAAATCTCCGACTTCATCGACAACTGAGAACGCGACCTTCCGACGCTGTGTTTTAACATTTCAAAAGGTCAATAATCATCGCTTTCAAAACCGGTTTTTGAAACCTGCTGATATGCCCCTTTCCATATCAGCAATAAATATAATAAAAATATACACTTACATTAGCAGTTTTGCACATACCCACAAGATGTGTGTGCCTCCAGTCGACGAACTACACTTTCCACAGTTAAGATTACACACAGATTTGGAGCATGCTAGATGGCTATTTAGTATAGGTGGCCACCTATGTCTTCCGTAAACAAGTAATGCAACTTGGAGATATGGCTGTGTAGTATTTTCATTTGATATGGAAGATACGTTCCTTATGTTTCCAAAGCCGTACGGCAAGTAATGCGTGTTATAGAGCAAGCGTCTGGGCTCTTAAACTCCCCTGGTCAGAACACATTTCAGTAGACAGCCAGAGAGTCATCATGATCACGGATGTTATTTATTGGTTAACAGACATTTACTGAAAGACAAATATCTAGGCAGATCATAAATATATTGAGTGGTATGTTGTAGAAGCAGAAAATCCAGTTTGATGAAATCAGCCAGGTAATCCAACTATCACATAACAGGTGTATCCATAACCACACCCATTATCATTTCAGACAGAAATTAGGGCCTTGAGGCACCACAATAAATGAATAGAAGTTATAGTCAGACTGTATTTACTTTCAACTGCTTCTCCAGTCGCCTGGAATTGGCAAGACTATGGTAGAGTCTGTTACATCATGCTAATGTCAATATTTGACTAATGTTAACAATTCGATTGACCTCTGTCTACTATACCTCTGATCCACCTCAATGTGCAGTCCAATAGGTGACAGAGGAGGGTAGAGGGAGGATTAGTGTTAAATATAAGACTTTAGGGGTGGAGAGAACTGAAAGATGTGTTTTTAGCTAGCCTCTGGCAATGGCTCTGTCTGACCCTGAGATGGAATGAGGTATCCATCTGCTTTAGTGTCTTTTTGCTCAGTCTGACTTCTGACCGTAGATGATGGTCGACCCCACACTCGCTGAAATGGGCAAGAACCTCAACGAGGCCATGAAGATCTTGGAGGATGGCCGAAAGTGAGCTTTTATGAATTGGTGTTTGTTCATAAGGATGTATTGATGAGTATTACACTGGTTGTTAATGACACATCTCTTCGCACATACTGTATGTTAACACAAGTCAGATGCACACACCTGAAGGACTATCTGACGTGTTGGTTTTGTTGTTTGTTTCTCTCCAGTGCATCAGATCCGGATGCAGATAGACGACAGTTCAGCAGGAGTAGTATCCCTGGACCCCTACAGGGAGAGTGAGTACAGTAGATAGCCCTGTTTCTCACTCTCAATCTAGTATCTTTCTCTGTCTCTCTCTCTCTCTCACACATACAAATGTGGATGTTATTTCACAGAAGTAATGAGTTCCCTGTGTGTTTTGTTCCAAACTTCCAGTGGGCAGGATGTGGCCAGTATACTCCAGCTGGTCCAGAATCTCATGCATGAAGATGAGGAGGAAGACAAGCCAAGCCATCGGTAGGTCTGACATTAAAACACCACTACTGAGAGCATATGTCAGTTGGAAGGCCATCTTAGAATTTTCTCATCTGTATAATAAGAATTTCAATGTGAACAATAATAAGTTGTTGATAATATCAATGAAAAATCTATCCGGTTGATTAAAGTTGCAACAGGTAGACTCCGCCAGATCAGAGGCAGAGAAAATGTCTATCTGGCCTCTTGGAGACAGGCCCTTTTTATATTCTAATCAGACAGTACCAAGTGCTGTAAAAAACAGCCCAAGAGGCTTGTAGGAAGTCAAAACAATTTGCAGTGACATTGTCAGCTGCTACAGAATCACACCGTGTTTCACAGAATACAGTACTAATCAGTGTCCTTGTACCTCCAGTCTGGCATCAATCACTATCAACAGAACCTTGCACAAACAGAACGTGAAAACATATAAATATGCTAAGCATTGTGTTAATCACTCTTCACTGTATATGAACTTTATTCATCTTAAATATTCCCAATACAATCAGTATAATACAGTTTATCAACATCACGTCTTTGTGACCTAACTTCCTGTGGGGGTCTTGTCCCCCAGCAGGATGCAGAATGTCGGAGAGCAGGGTCACATGGCGTTGCTAGGACACAGCCTAGCAGCCTACATCTCCGTGCTGGACAGGGAGAGACTCAGGAAGCTGATCACACGCATCGCGTCTGACACAACACTCTGGCTCTGCAGACTCTTCAGGTGTGTGTCTGGGTCTGTCTGTCGAGTGCGTGTGTGTGCTTGTTCCTGATGCTTTGCTAATTTTGATGTCCTGCCAGGTATGAGAGTGGCTCAGCATACTACCATGAAGATGACAGAGAGGGCCTGCTGAAGGTGTGTCGCCTGGTCATCAACACCCGCTATGAGGACTACTCCACAGAGGGCTACACCGTGCTCAACTCCAGACAGCCTGTCATTTACCAGAGCGCCACCTGTAGGCCTGGCCTGGGACAGCACCTCTGCAGCCAAGTAGGCGTAGAAGCAGGCATAGAAACGCATTGCGTGTTCTTACATGAAGACACACAGACAGACCTTTTTGATGTTACTTTAGTGTTATAATAGCAGACATTTCAGAAGTATGTAGATGTAGATTGACTTTAACAGAAATCCTCTCTTCCTCAGCTGGCTCTGCCTCTGTCCAGCCTGTGTACCGTCCCCTGTAACACCATGTTCGGATCCCAGCACCAAATGGTACATCAGCCTCATTTAGATAGGGCTCATACAATGTACACTACATTATCAAAAGTATTTGAACACCTCATTCCAAAATGATGGGCATTAATATGGAGTTGATCCCCCGAATTTGCTACCATAACAGCCTCCACTCTTCTGGGAAGGCTTTCCATTAGATATTGGAACATTGCTGTGGGGACTTGCTTCCATTCAGCCACGAGCATTAGTGAGGTTGGCCACTGATGTTGGGAGATTGGGCCTGGCTCGCAGTCGATTTTCGATGGGGTTGAAGTCAGGGCTCTGTGCAGGCCAGTCACGTTCTTCCACGCCGATCTCGACAAACCATTTCTGTATGGACCTCACTTTGTGCATGGGGGCATTGTCATGCTGAAACCGGAAAGGGCCTTCCCAAAACTGTTGCCACAAAGTAGGAAGCACAGAATCGTCTAGAATGTCGTTGCATGCTGAAGCGTTAAGGTTTCCCTTCACTGGAGCTAAGGGGCCTATCCTGAACCATGAAAAATAGCCCCTGACTATTATTCATCCACCAAACTTTACAGTTGGCACTATGCATTGGAGCAGGTAGCGTGCTCCTGGTATCCTCCAACCCCAGATTTGTCCGTTGGACTGCCAGATGGTGAAGTGTGATTCCTCACCCCAGAGAAGGCGGCGAGCTTTACACCACTCTAGCCGATGCTTGGCATTGCGCATGGTGATCTTAGGCTTGTGTGCGGCTGCTCAGCTATGGAAACCCATTTCATGAAGTTCCTGACGAACAGGTATTGTGCTGGCATTCCATCCAGAGACAGTTTGGAACTTAGTAGTGTGTGTTGCAACCGAGGAAAGATAATTTTTAGGCACTTCAACACTTGGTGGTCCCGTTCTGTGACCTTGTGTGGCCTACCACTCTGCGGCTGAGCTGTTGTTGCTCCTAGACATTTCTACTTCACAATAACAGTACTTACACTTGACCGGGGTAGCTCGAGCAGGGCAGAAATTTGACAAACTGACTTGTTGGAAAGGTGGCATCCCATGACGGTGCCACGTTGAAAGTCACTGAGCTCGATTTTATACACCTGCTAGCAAAAAATAGCCGAATCCACTCATTTGAAGGGGTGTCTACATTCTTTGTGTGTATATACATATATATGTGTGTGTGTATATAAATTCAGCAAAAAAAGAAACGTCCTCTCTGTCAACTGTTTATTTTCAGCAAACTTAACATGTGTAAGTATTTTTATGAACATAACAAGATTCAACAACTGAGACATAAACTGAACAAGTTCCAGAGACATGTGACTAACCAAAATTGAATAATGTGTCCCTGAATAAAGGGGGGGGGGTCAAAATCACTATCTGGTGTGGCCACCAGCTGCATTAAGTACATCTCCTCCTCATGGACTGCACCAGATTTGCCAGTTTTTGCTGTGAGATGTTACCCCACTCTTCCAACAAGGCACCTGCAAGTTCCTGGACATTTCTGGGGGGAATGGCCCTAGCCCTCACCCCCTCTGATCCAACAGGTCCCAGACGTGCTCAATGGGATTGAGATCCGGGCTCTTCGCTGGCCATGGCAGAACACTGACATTCCTGTCTTGCAGGAAATCACGCACAGAACGAGCAGTATGGCTGGTGGCATCGTCATGCTGGAGGGTCATGTCAGAATGAGCCTGCAGGAAGGGTAAAACATGAGGGAGGAGGATGTCTTCCCTGTAACGCACAGTGTTGAGATTTCCTGCAATGACAACAAGCTCAGTCCGATGATAATGTGACCCCCCCCTCCCCAGACCATGATGTACCCTCCACCTCCAAATCGGTACCACTCCAGAGTACAGGCCTCGGTGCAACACTCATTCCTTTGATGATAAATGTGAATCCGACCATCACACCTGGTGAGACAAAACCGTGACTCGTCAGGGAAGAGCACTTTTTTCCGGTCCTGTCTGGTCCAGCGACAGTGGGTTTGTGACCATAGGTGACGGTGATGTCTGGTGAGGACCTGCCTTACAACAGGCCTACAAGCCATCTGTCCAGCCTCTCTCAGCCTATTGGGGACAGTCTGAGCACTGATGGAGGTGTTGTGTGTTCCTGGTGTAACTCGGGAAGTTGTTGCCATCCTGTACCTGTCCCGCAGGTGTGATGTTCGGATGTACCGATCCTGTGCAGGTGTTGTTACACGTTGTCTGCCACTGCGATGACGATCAGCTGTCCGTCCTGTCTCCCTGTAGCGCTGTCTTAGGCCTCTCACAGTACGGACATTGCAATTTATTGCCCTGGCCACATCTGCAGTCCTCATGCCTCCTTGCAGCATGCCTAAGGCACGTTCACGCAGATGAGCAGGGACCCTGGGCATCTTTCTTTTGGTGTTTTTCAGAGTCAGTAGAAAGGCCTCTTTAGTGTCCTATATTTTCATAACTGTGACCTTAATTGCCTACCGTCTGTAAGTTGTTAGTGTCTTAACGACTGTTCCACAGGTGCATGTTCATTAATTGTTAATGGTTCATTGAACAAGCATGGGAAAGTGTTTAAACCCTTTACAATGAAGATTTGTGAAGTTATTTGGATTTTTACAAATTATCTTTGAAAGACAGGGTCCTGAAAAAGGGACATTTCTTTTTTTTGTTGAGTTTATGTATTTAGGACACTGGGGTGCCTGTATGTGTACTACCTACCATACTACCCAGATTTTTAAATTGAAAACAATATCTTTCTCCATGGGTGTTTTGCTGTTTGCAGGACATTGCCTTGCTGGACAAGCTGATCAGAGAGGATGTGGAGACTGGGAAGCTTCCATTGCTGTTGATCGCCAACGCTGGTCAGTGGGGAATTCTATCACCTTTTTAATACAAGAAATGGCAGAGAACACACTCTTAAAAGTGTTTTATTTTCTCCAAGGTTGTGCTTATTGAAAAACCTAGCATGGTGACACACTTAAAAAAAAATGTTACCTTAATTTTACTAGTCAGTTAAGAACAAACTTATTTTTTACAATAATGGCCTACCAAAAGGTCTTCCTGTGGGGATGGGGGCTGGGATAAAAATAAAATGTGTTTATGTATGTGTACACACATCACAACAAGAGACAACGCAACACGGAGACAGACCTAAGACAACAACGCAGCATGGTAGCAACACACACAGTTTTACACTCTAAAGTGAAACAATGTTTACCCCTTGACCAACCAGGATGTTATTGTATGACTTACCTGGTCAAATAAAGGTTAAATCAACATGTCAATCACTGACTTATTGACCAAGACGTACTGCAGAGTGACTCAGAGCGTACTCACTGCCTGTCTTCCCAGGCACCCCTGGGGCGGGACACACAGACAAGCTGGGCCGTCTAAAGGAGCTGTGTGAACAGTATGGCATGTGGCTCCACATAGAAGGGTGGGTAACAACATTACACATACTTGTAATACTTGTAATATGTCTTTAACCAACCATATTGGAGGGGTTTGTAAATGCTTTATAACTGCCTGGTCTTTTCTGTCTCTCAGGGTCAACTTGGCCACCCTGGCTCTGTGGGAGGTCTCCTCCCCCGTTACGGTACGTATAGGATATGCTCTCCCATTCTGTGACCCTCAGAACTTTAAATGAATACACTGTAAGATGCCTGTATAGTACGGTAATGTAATATGTTTACTATGTATCTTTGCCCCCTCCACTGTCCCCAGGCGGCCACCAGGAGTGACAGTATGACCCTGACCCTGGGTCCCTGGCTGGGCCTGCCTGCTGTCCCAGCTGTCACCCTCTACAGACACGAGGACCCAGCCCTGGTACGCTTTCTCCCTCCTGTTCTCTTCTTTGGTATCCCCTCTTAACTCTCTCCCTGTCTGTAGCTGTAGGGCCTTTAAACTTGCATCCTTCCTTCTTGCCTCCCTTGAAGTTACTAGAGATCTGATATGATTTGATTAGTGTAAACTATGTGGTGTAATCTTTGGTTTCATCTATCCATTTGAGTTCTCTCTCTCTCTCTCTCTCCCGTCTTAGTCTCTGGCAGCTGGTTTGACCTCCAGTCAGCCAGTAGAGAAGCTGCGTGCCCTGCCTCTCTGGCTCTCCCTGCAGTACCTGGGCCATGATGGGATAGTGGAGAAGATTAGACACGCTGTAGAGCTCGTAAGTACCTTGGGTTAGTAATTACCATGTGGGTTAGCGATCTGTATTCATTTCTATCACCTTACTGCTAACAAACTGACCTGTGTTGTATCTCTTTTTGTCTGTAGAGCCAACAGCTTCTGGAGAAACTGAAGACTCTGGCTTCCATAAAGACTTCAGTAGGTCCACAACTTGCTGTTTAACTATCTACTACTATTAATGTGTGTGGAAAGCATTTATGCATTGAGGCTGTTCTAAGCAGTCATAAGCTGTTTATTGTATTTAATAACGCACTATGGGTGTTAACGAAGGCACTATAAAGCCATTATACGTAGGGGGGGTCATATGATGAAGACTCCCAATAATATGAGCTTTTGCTTGTTGAGTTTTAAGATACGATAACTTAAGAAAACAATCATAAGATCACACTCCACTCTAACACATAACACACAGCTATAAAGATGCGGGCATCTGACGTCTGTTTTGTCATCATCAGGATGAGCTTGACTCTGAGATCTCTTTCGTCGATGCTTTGACTATGGTAAAGAAACAGCACTGAGCCTCGCTAACAGAGACCTCCGTCATACTGTCGCTAAATGAAGACCTTGTTCACAGGCATCAGCTCTGAGCAGATAGTGACCTTTGTATAATCTGAAACAGAGTGTGAATATGATTGGCACGTAGATTTTGAGATCATTGGAACGGTGCAGTAACTGCTGAAGTTGATCTGGTGAACAAGCAGAGTGTGTGGGTCTGGTTACTGTGTTGATCGTGGCTTTGAGTACCGTTTGTTGTAGTGAGTGTCGTGTGTAGGAAGTGTGTATACTGTGGATAGTGAGCTGTTGGGTTGCCTTGGTTACAGGGTGTGGTGTCTCTCTCTCGGATCCCGCCGATCTCAGGGGGCTCTCTACGGGACTTGCTGGGCTCTCTCATTCTGTCTATTGTAGGTGGGACCAACCCTCTTTTCCCTGCCTGCTCCCCCCTTTCTTTCTCTGTTTCACTCTGTACCTTACCATGTTTGTCTACCTGAATGCCCTGAAAGGCACTGTGTTTGAGACACAGCTCAAATCGAGGGCACTCATTTGCTAAAACTGCAATCAGTCCACTCCTGGTTCCTGTCCAATCATCACTACAGGCATGTTTTAGGCACAGCAGAGAATGTCCTGTCCCCTCACCACCACATCTTCACAGGACCCTGATGACTCTAAAGTTGAACTTTGGCCCAGGCGTCATCAAAGATGGACCTCACTGTGTTTACTACCCTGTTAGGGTACAACAGTAACAATCCAACATGTCACTTCAACCTGTCAATCCTGCTATGGGTACTGGGTAGTACATACCCTTACTGTGAATTGTTAGAGGTGGGGAGAAATTACCAGAAGGAAAGTAGTATTTTCTGTGCTGAGATTTTCTCCAAAACGAACATTTACCCAACTCAATTATTTTTATGTACAAAGTATACACAGTACATACGATATAATGGTCAGTTGTGGATTTATCGTAGGTTGTAAGAGTTAGTCATGTATATAAAGTCCATGGAAAACACAGACATGTCCATTGTGAATGGAAGTCATTTATGCCCAAACATTTTTTTTTTTTTTAAGCTGCATGATTTAACAATCTCCATGCAGACCACTTTGACTGCTCAAACAGAGGATGTGTGTCACAAACCCAGGCATCTCCATAGCATCACATCACACAGCTTCTCCGGCCCATTCTCACACAGTACACCTGTTTGCATGTTAATGACAACAGAGTTTTTTAAAGGTCAACGGTTATGATCCTGAATGTGTGGAACCTCACCTGTGTGTCTCTCACCTTTCCTGTGCTGCAGGTGGAGGATGAGCTCAACTCTCCAGTAGTAGTGTTCAGGTTCTCCCAGGAGACCAGTGCAGGTGAGTGGTTAACACTACTCTTCCTGTTCCAACACATTTTCCTCAACTAACCAGGAACTCTTATTCAGCTGCATCCAACTTACTTTAGATGCAATGTGTTCATTCAAATTATGTAATAATGCATTCAAATGAGTATCATGTAAATGTACTATGGGTTTGAATTTGGTATGTTATATGTAATAGGTCATAATGCTATGCCCTCTTCCCTCTACTCAGAATCCAGTGGTGGTTCTGTGGAGGGCTACTTTGCTGGAGAGAGAGAAGTGCTAGATTCCCTCAACAGATGGGTGAGCATTTGTATACATGTGTAATGGGTGAGACAATGTTGGTTGGTTGGTTGATTGATTGTGTCTGCCTGTAGCTGTGTGAGCGGTTGGCACAGCTGGTGCCCGCCAGCGGGGTAGACATAGTGGATTTGGAGGACGAGGGCACCTGTGTCCGCTTCACCCCTCTTATGACCGCCGCAGGTAACACACACACACACACACACACACACACACACACACACACACACACACACACACACACTCACCTGTAAGACACACACGCATCATAAAGAAAGGCACACACTCACCTGTAAAATAAACATTCACATGTAAGACATGTAAGACACACACTCACCTGTTAGACATAAATAATTTGTATTACACACACTCACCTGTACAGTTAATGAAGAACAACTGATCATTGTCAGTCAGGCACAACTCTCCTTTTGTTGACCCTGTAGCTGTTGACCTCTGAACTCTGCCCTCTGACCTGTTCCCTCCCAGCCCTGGGGACCCAGAGGAGTGACGTGGATCTGCTGGTGGAGCGGTTGACTGAGCTGGTTCCTGTGCTGAACTGTACGCTGCGTCTCAGACTGGACTTCAGAGAGGAGGTGTACCGCCACTCTGCCCTCAGTTACATAGAAGACCTCAGCTGGCCTGGCCTGGGAGCCGTCAGGTAGGAATATACTGTTATTCATTCAGTATTTATATCATTAGTAGCTATTTAATTACCATTTTACCATGCCATTTCATAGGAAATACGTGGCAATTTCTGTATAGTAAAATAATGTGCAACTGCAACCAAAATGTTTTGTGTAAAGCAATGTGACTTGTCTACAAAATGATTGTGTGTATCCACTCAGGTATGAGCCGAGGGTTGAGGAGCTGACCGACAGTAAAAGAAAGCTGGAGGTGGAGAAGATCAACAGTGAGCTGCTGGTGAAACTAGGGGATCTGGATGCAGACCTCATCTTCTCCACCGGTCAGTACTGTGCCTGTCCACAGCACAGAGCTCCTTTTATCACATCTGACACTCAAGGTTTCATTCTTCCCCTCAATTCAAGGAATGATTCAGACCTGGTTCTGATTCTGCCTGCTTTACCTCTTAACTTCTCTCCCTCCATCCTCAGGCCTGGAGTTCGGACCCGAGAAGGACTGCATATTTATTGGCATGGCAACGGAGGACCTAGACGTGGCAGAGCTAGTGGATACGATAGCCGCCCTGGGGAGGGACATAGAGGAGAACGGCAGGGTAAAGCTATCTCCTTCTACTCTGTTTACCTACAGTCTGTCACTTCCTCCAACATGGCTGGTACTTCCAGATTATATAGATTTTTGATGATAAAATTTAATAAAGAATCTATGCAATACTACAATCCTATTGCATTGATTGAGTTGTAAAGGACTATTTTCTTCTGTCCCATCTTGTCACTAGCTATTAGAGAACATGACAGAGGTGGTGAGGAAAGGCATCCAGGAGGCAGAGCTCCAGCTCCAGAAAGACAACCAGGACAAACTCATGGAGGAGGTGTGTGTGTATCGTTTTTGTATATATATGATATTAATCAATGCTTTGTATACGTGCACATTTTATTGACTGATTTGTATAAAAAAATTTTGCACCATCATCTCTCTCTCTCTCTCTCAGGGTGTGTTGAGACAGATTCCTCTGGTCGGCTCCGTGTTGAACTGGTTCTCTCCGTTCCAGAGCACTGTGAAGGGCAGAACCTTTAACCTGGCTGCAGGTACACAACTGTGTGTGTGTGCCTGCTCATAGGTTGCTCCTGTACATCTGCATTCCGATGGTATATTAAGTGACTGTTTCCCATAGGTTCCCTGGACTCCACAGAGCCCACCTACTCCATGAAGGCCCAGACAGGTGGGCTGGCATCGCCAGAAACCCCTACCTCCTCTGCCAAGAGACTGCCGGGTATGGTCTCACAGAATCTATAGATGGGATATTCTTGTTTTTTCGCAGTCATTCTCTTTTAAAATCAAGGGACAACTTATTTATTAAAAATACTGGAAATCTTAGACTACTATTTTCTGGTTCCTCCTCCTTTTCCTCCTCCACTTGCAGGACAGAGGCTGTTCCGGCGCGAGGGTGCGGGGGGCTCTGACTCCCACAGTGAGACCAGTTCCGTGGGCCAGGCTGAGGATTTCTCCAGGGAGAGGTTCCCACAACCCACCACACCGTCCCCTGTCCCAGACGAGGCAGTTTCCGTGGTCCCTGAGAGCCCAGAGACCCCCCAGGTGCCGGCTGAACCCGAGCCCACGCAGGAGAACGGTGAGTTTGGTACACAAGAGGAGGAGAGACAGCCTGATGGCCAGGACGCACCAGTGGAGGAGACAGGCAGATAGGACAGCCCTCAGAGCAGGGTTATTTGAAACCAGCTCTGAAAGGTTCCAGGCCAGTCCAGCAGGTGTTGCAGAGCAGGGATTCATTCCGTTCTCAAATAATTCTCCCTTGCCTCTTTTCTTGACAACTGTCTCCTTATAGATCTAAAGGGACTGGAAACTGTGATGAGAGATAATTAGACAGCAAAGGCATCACTTAGCCTACCAGAAGGGTAGGGAGTGCTTTTGTCATTGTATCTCTACTTTATTCTTTCTTTCCAGTCCCTTGATGACTGGGAGAGGTCAAGGACAAAGGGAAGGAACCAGGTTTTCAGAATGGAATCCAGACTTAGTCTCTAGGGTTGTGTCTGACTGTCTGAGGACTCGATCATTGTGGGTTAATAAATAACTATGTAGGAGTAGGACCTAAGAACTCTGGTCAAGCAGGAACGACACCTGAGGCAGGGAGTCAAAGGTGAAGGGTCGTCTGAGGACTTCCTGGTTCATGGCCTCCACTACTTCAGTCGGTCTTGTCATGGCCCGGAGGTAAAACAGCTTATATGCAAGCCAAGTAACAAGTGACTAACACTGGAAATAAAACCATTTTATTTTGTATGTAATGTATGCACACCTATTTCTACCCACTCAATCACCATCATGATCAGTAAAACCAGATCTATATAGAGTGAAATGTAGTAGAAAAATGAAAGCATACTGTGATATGAATTGAATGAGAGAATACACCCACCCACCTGCTTCTGATCTTTAAACACACCCACAGTATATGTGCACTACCCCAATAGACCCTCCACGGTTTGTCAAACACCCTCCTGTTAATTTTTTCACATACTTTGGTCTGATTGGTGTATGTTTTTTTTAAACAATATAAATGTGTATGGGTTTAATAATATGACCAATGGGGCTAACATTTCCTTACATTCACAAGCAAAGTCTTGCTTTACATGCATTCTGAGGAAATAGTTTTGGGTTTTTTTTTGCCCAAAAATATAGTGGCTGTAAGTTATGTTGATGTTTCCTGTGAGAAAGACATACTGTAGCTATTATAATGCCTAGACTGATGATAGCATATTTGCAGGTTAAAGGATTTGGTTTCAATGCAGGGCTGTTTAAAAAAAAATATATATATATATTCCATTTGTTCTGTCCATTTATTACTGCACTACCTTATTTAATGTTGCACAGTATTTGTTAATCAACTTTTTCAATTCATGTATTTTTAAATTCTCAATAACAGTCTATAATTTGTTACAATAACTACTTTGATGAAGAATTATGATTCCTGACTTGAAATGACACAACAATATTTCCATCCTGCTTCCATTATAATCTCTGATTTCACATACCTTTTCTCTAAGCCCTTTGTCAAGGATCCAGTTTTATGTTCCTTCTATACCATTGTCTTCAAAAGAGAGAAGTTATGTAGAGAATTGAACTATTCTCGACCTACAGCTCTAAGGGGGTTTACGACATGTTTTGTACACAGTTGTAATTATTGAAATGATAGGTGTTACATTCTTGTTGTCCAATCATATTTCTGCTATGTAGTCATACAAATTGGGAGAACTTTAATGACCTAGGCTGTCAGTAGACTACTGACATTACAATGACTTTCAAATGTGATGAATCATTTGCTTATAAAACTGCTTTTGTATCCACTGTACAACACTGTGCCGTTAGACATTTTTCTATCCAAAGCAGACAGAATGGAATGAGCTTCTACTTTTAAGTTTTTCTTAACTTAGGATGTGCACTTAACTTGAAAATACAACCATAATTGTTGTCTTCTGAATTGATACTATAAAGATGAGCTTGGTTCACTGTACTCTGTTATAATTTCCATTTGTTGTATATCTGTTTAATGTCATAAGGCTTTGTTATTATGTCTTTATCACCTTACTTTGAGGACATTGTTTTCATGTTCATTAAACATGTCTGTACATGTTACTTTTTATTCCGCTCATAATCAGCAATTCTGGTGCAATAATCTGCTCATAGCAAAGGAGAAACATAACTGATATTTGTTGAAACAGGAGCGTTGTTTTTGATACACCATTAATTTAGTTTTCTGAAGTGAAAATATTTAATAGATGTTTTAAGGACATAGGTGGTTGAAGTACTGCGCTAGTCTCATTGAATGAAGTGCAATGCCTGTTTCTCAAAGATGTCTGAAAAAACACTGGTCAAATGTAATTTCATGGGATGGAAAGAGGGATGTATTGAAGAATCCAATCAGCTTGATTAAAACATAATCTAAAACAGTTTTGTGTCATCAGTCATTTGCAGGGACTCTTGAATTTACAAGTCGAAGGTGTTAATCAAATTGTTAGTTCCCAATTTATCAGTAATTCCACATCATTAAAATCCAGATTTAGTACCAGTGTCAGGTTGATGTGTTTCTCCCTGTCAGAAATATCCTATGGAATCAGTATGGGGAATTAAAGAACCCAAATACACACTGCAATGCTCAAACTTTTTCCTCAATGTTTCGCCCTGCCTTCGTTGATGCACCGGTTTGTGCTGCTGGATATTGTGCTAGACATTGTCTCTCCCTAGTGGCAAAACTAGTACTTTGCACCAAGGCCTCAGCTGAACCTCAGCAGTGTCCTTACAGAACAAAATTATAAACGCAACATGTAAAATGTTGGTTTCATGAGCTGAAACAAAAGATCCCACGAATTATCCATACGCACAAAAAGCTTAACTCTCAAATGTTGTGCACAACATTTATTTACATCCCTGTTAGTGGGCATTTCTCATTTGCCAAACTAATCCAGTCACTTGACAGGTGTGGCATATCAAGAAGTAGGAGTATTTCTGTCTATAATAAAGTCCTTTGTTGGGAAAAACTAATTCTGGTTGGCTGGGCCTGGCTCCCCAGTCACGTTAAATCCATAGATTGGGGCCTTATGAATATATTTCAATTGACTACTTTCCTTCTATGAACAGTAACTCCGTAAACACATTGAAATTGTTGCGTTTATTTCGATGGGAATGAAAATGAACTAAACTTGCATGTTACCTATGTGAATAGGACTGCAATGCCATTAGATACCCACTGTCTGTCAATAGAGAAGGCCTACACTGTGGAAAGAACTCAGAAACTCACAGACAGGCCTATACACAAATATCCAATGATAGTTTGTTGCAGATGCACTTCCTAGATTTTTGTGCGAGATGTCAATTTGAGGTAATGAAATTTAAGTTTAAACGGGATACGTGTGTTCTGTAAATAATTATTTTCAGTGTTCAGACTGGCCTTTGAGCGTCTCGTGCAACGTTTGCCGAATCGGAACTAAAAAATGTTGAACCTGCAAGATGGGTCAGCAACGTTGACATAAAAAGTGTGCTTTCCGTGTGTATGGAAATGTAGTTTTCTCGCTTCCTCCATTGCGTTCTTCCGAATAACGGCGACACCTGCAATGCACAGCATCTCCCAGTATGCAACTGGTTGTCGCTCCCATCGGTTGGGGAGAGTCAGCAGCACACGAGGACTTGCTGGGAGTGCTGAGTCGAATCTTGCTTTCGCGTATTCCTTTACCGAGAGAAACCGGCTATTTTATTGCAAGTCAATCGAACCCATATTAGACATTAGAGAGGGGAAGTTTGATCAATTTTATAGGGTGACCTCAACAACGGGTTAATAATAGGGGTGGACACTAGCCAGTTCAGCAACTGCGTAACGCAAGTATTTATCCACAGTAGTGAACATCTAGCAAAGACCCACGATGGACCCGAGAGACGCTGCCCCTGATTCCTGGGAACAAGAGGATGATGTTGAGGCCCCGGTCGACGGGAAACTCGATTCCGAATTCGCCGCCCTCAATGTGAATGCCAAACCGTTTGTCCCCAACATAAATGCCGTCGAATTTGTCCCGTCCTTCTTTCAGAAAGGCCCCTCGGAAGATCCTGATTCCGGTGGTAAGTTCGTGGTCACTCACGTTTGCGTTTGGCTAGATGGTTAGCTAGCTTGTTAACTTGCTAACTTAGTTAGCTAGCTAACAAGCTCCACAACACACATGCGTCTACACTTTAGAGACAGTAGCTAGTTAATATTAACGGCAAACATTAGTTACCAAATTAACGGTATTTAGCTAGGCTAGTTAGTT
Source organism: Oncorhynchus kisutch (assembly GCF_002021735.2). Taxonomy (NCBI): domain Eukaryota; kingdom Metazoa; phylum Chordata; class Actinopteri; order Salmoniformes; family Salmonidae; genus Oncorhynchus; species Oncorhynchus kisutch. The sequence continues at coordinate 84,341,065 of NC_034179.2, read as the reverse complement.
AGCAACCGAACGTTAGTTTGTTAGTTAGCTAAGTTACTGTAACGTTAGCTGTATTCGGTAGTTGGATTGTTAATGTCTTGTTAGTTTGTAGCTAATATTTTCGGTAGGTTTTAGCTAACTATAGTAACGTTATGTTTCTAGCCACTACTTACTAGTTAGTTGCCGGTTAGCTTGCTTTTAGCCAACTATCGCCGACTGTGTCTATAGTTACATACGTTATCTAATATTAACTATGTGAGGTTTTGGACATTCGAGGTTTTAGTTAACTAGGAAAAGTAGCAAACGTTATCATTTTAACAAATGTTAGTTACTGCCATATCTAAGTTAACGTTAGTTAGCCTATCCTATGTCTGTCGTGTGACAATTGTGTACCTAACGTTGGTAAGACAAACGGTCCCACATTTGTTTTTACTGTCTACGTGGGCTATGTAGTCAGAAATGTCTAGCTAAGACTTTCTTGGCCAATTGTGCTTTTTTGGTCTATACCCTTCCCACAATGTAAGTTAGGATTTCAAGATATGTAAACCAACTAGATACTGTAGATGACTAGTAATTATTTGAACGGGTACAACCTTGCCCCTTATAAATTGCAAGACATGACAACTTTAGGAACTGGTAACTAGTGTTGACATTATTGGTGTGACGTGGACGATCTTTCTTTACATAAGTGGAAGACAAACTTGTGAACAAAGTGTCCCATTTGAGCAGACCAATAAAGCAGAAATAACTAGTCAGAGCCATTCATAGATGTTACTCTTTTACGTTTTGATGTAATGAAAATGAGCTGTGGCATGTTTTGGTCAGTTCTGACAAATCGAATATGGAGAGGAATATCTAAGGTGCTTTGTCTTGAAACATAAATTACCATCCTTTCTAGAAAAGCTCTTAGGTTGTGGTGGTTATGCATCATTTATTAGGCAATACTAACTTGTAAGTCATGAGGGGATTCAAATCTAGCTATTTTCCCAGTCTGATTTTTGACTTGCGGCTGTTTTCTTATCCTTTCACCTCAGCTTACCTGTTAACCTGCCGAACACGTCTGTACAGGCTTTCTGCTGTTGATGGACATCACCAATGTGTGTTTATACTAAAGATTTTCAACCGCTCTTGAGGAAAATGGCAGCCCAGTAAAAGTATAGTAAACATCAAGCTGTTGGTGGGTTAACCTCTTCCGGTGGAGTGTTGTTGCGTATAGATGGGTTAGCTGACAATGTCACAAGTGGTTGACGCTTCAATGGCGCAGAAGTCAGATGTTGTGATTCTGGATGGCCAGATGGCTACCAACAATGACAAGAAACTGCCATGTGGGGAATCGTGACTACTGTCAGACAGTTTCAGCTTGTTCTTGAGACCATGTCTTGTGTTAAGGTGTTTTACTGATTCCATGTTAACTGAAATTTGCTAGCTAACCAAGAACTGTAACAATGTATGTGAGATCACAAGTGCTGATTGAAGAACATTGAAGAAATATAGTTTACATGTTGTCAACAATCTAAGCCAACCCATATGTTTTGCCCGTAGTTGCACAGGCTTTGGTTGTTGCAAAACAACCAACCTGTCTATAGTACATATCGCAAACCAGCTTACTGGGGGAACTGGTGTTGCATAAGAACTGAAGAGTGCTGGTCGGTAGATTTCACACCAATCCCACCTTACATTTTATTTGATGAAAAATGTCTGATGAAAGAAGCGTTAATGTGAATACGCTCTACCTCTTCTTTTTTTTTTATTTTTTTTAGCTGATGTTGAACCAGTTGTTGCCACCATGGAGGTCGCAGAAACTGCAGGTATGTATGCGTGTGTGTTTTAAACCTGTGGTCATTTTGCTCTGTTCAGCATTATACATGAATAGCTTAGCTAGCCTCACAATCTATGGGTCTCTAACAAAGAGCTCCGTAAATCCTGTCAACCCACTGTTCAATGTCCACCAAGCAACTGTCACTGGTATGAATCACTAATTGATGCTTGTGGGCCTCGGTCTTCTCAATTAGTAGTCACAAAGTTCTGACATGTATCTAGTACAGCTTCTAGAACACATTTTTTTGTGCACATTCATTGTTGGACACCGATTTGGCAGATTTTTTTTTTTTCCTACACCATTATTTAACTAGGCAAGTCAGTTAAGAACACATTCTTATTTTCAATGATGGCCTAGGAACGGTGGGTTAACTGCCTCGTTCAGGGGCAGAATGACAGATTTTCACATTGTCAGCTCGGGGGATCTAATCTTGCAACCTTAGTTAACTAGTCCAACTCTATAACCACCTGCTTCTCGTTGCACTCAATGAGGAGACTGTCTGTTACGCAAATGCAGTAAGCCAAGGTAAGTTGCTAGCTAGCATTAAACTTACCTTATAAAAAACAATCAATCATAATCACTAGTTAACTACACAGGGTCAATGATATTACTAGTTTATCTAGTGTGTACTGCATTGCATATAATCTGATTGAGCATATAAGTATCTGACTGAGCGGTGGTAGGCAGCAGCAGGTTTGTAATCATTCATTCAAACAGCACTTTCGTGAGTTTTGTCAGAAACTCTTCGTTGTGCGTCAAGCAATGCGCTGTTTATGACTTAAAGCCTATCAACTCCCAAGATGAGGCTGGTGTAACCAAAGGGAAATGGCTAGCTAGTTAGCGGGGTGCGCGCTAATAGTGTTTCAAACGTCACTCGCTCTGCATGGTTAACGCTGTTTCGAGGGTGGCTGTTGTCGTTGTGTTCCTGGTTCGAGCCCAGGTAGGAGCAAGGAGAGGGACGGAAGCTATACTGTTACACTGGTAATTCTAAAGTGCCTATAAGAACATCCAATAGTCAAAGGTTCATGAAATACAAATGGTATAGAGGGAAATAGTCCTATAATTTCTATAATAACCACAACCTAAAACTTATTACCTGGGAATATTGAAGACTCATGGGAAGGAACCACCAGCTTTCATAAGTTCTCATGTTCTGAGCAAGGAACTTAGTTAGCTTTCTTACATGGCACACATTGCACTTTTACTTTCTTCTCCAACACTTTGTTTTTGCATTATTTAAACCAAATTGAACATGTTTCATTATTTATTTGAGGCTAAATTCATTTTATTATATGAAGTTAAAATAAGTGTTCATTCAGTATTGTTGTGATGGTCATTATTATAAATAAATAATAATAATTAATCGGTATCTGCTTTTTTGGTCGTCCAATAATCGGTATCAGCGTTGAAAAATCATAATCGGTCGACCTCTACTACAGACTCGAGTCACACATGCTCGTTTGTCTTTGTAAGAAAACAGCATAGGCCTACACAGTGTCTGAGACATGTTTACATATTGATTTTATGTTTTATACCTTTTTCATTTAAGAAAATACAAAAGTGTTGGTATTCCTGATTGTTCTCTCATCAGGTATTATGACTCATGATCATATATGGAATTGGTAACTGTTGGCATTTCATTTTCCGCTTTACCGAACCGTGACCCCAAAACTGCAACACCCACTTAACTGGGTTTGGTGAACCGTTGCAGCCCTTGGCAACAGCGATTTTAATATGCAAACGTTGGCTATTGGGAGGCAGAGTTCTTTATCAGTAATTATGTTGGCATATATCGAAAGATTTCATCACAAAACTCTGAACGTTTTGCGCCAATGCAAAGTGCAGACTACGTCTTGCTTGTGCTACAGCAATATGTTACAACAGACAGAGCTTTCATATATATTTTTGAAATGTTCGTTTCAATCAGCTTTCCAGAACTGGGGCAGAGAGACGAGCTACATGTCAATCAAATTGGTATATTTCACTTTTGTATATTATCTACTTCACTTGCTTTGGCAATGTTAACATATGTTTCCCATGCAAATAAAGCCCGTTGAATAGAGTAAAGAGTGACTTGAATGTGCGTGTGAAATAAAATGCGCAGAACATGATTCGGCTCATTCGTTTTGAGAAGTTAGGGCCGGGGGTGGAAACTCTGTATTTGTAGCCTCTGCCTCTGCCTATTTCATTTTCCACTTTACCCCAAAGCGTGCACTTAACCTTATGGTGAAGTATAATTAAAGTTTTACTGATGAAACATCTGCATACCAACCATTTGATCTCAATCGGTTTCACAGGGATTTTCATTTAGATCTTGAGTTCTACAGTTTGGAAGTAGCCTACAGTTGTCTAAAAGGATGAACCGTAACCAGGTTTCCATCCATTTCTTTTTTATTAATGTGAGTAAGTATGTCGGTTAAATGTAGTGACAGGCCTGATGGGAGTAAAAAATGTAGGGAACTTTAAAATATTGACAGATTAATAACTATGCTAGACAATGTGGGATATTTTTGTTGGTTTAATTGAATTATATGAAATGTCGTGTGCGCAAATATTGATATAATAACCATCGTAAAGTTGGAGTCAGTCGATGACATGTTTGGTCCTCCCACTACGACTCATTGGGAAAGCATGCGGTTTAGGCCTATGAGACTACAGATGAAATAAGTTCTGAACTTCACAGGGTGGTGAAAGTAGAAGGTGATGAGCTTGATGCTCCTTTCCTGTAAATAATAAATATTCTGGTGACATGATGATCAACGCTTGGTTGCCGTTTTAACAAAATTTAAAATGATCTCGCTTTTTTGTCTAAATAATAATATCAGGTAGGCTATATGTGCTCTTTAGCCAAAAGCATGCAGATAGCGCTGTTGGTTAGGGTGCGCGTGCCAATTCCATGGCGCATGTTTTTTTGTGTGAGAAACCCATCAGTTGAAAATGTGAAGGAAACCCATTTAACTTGTACCACAAAGGGTATTTTTATGTGAAGGGTCATCACGCACAGCCTTATAGCTGCAAGAGGTACATTTGATGGAAATGCATCTCTGGTGGGGAAATGTGCATGTTGGTTTTTATACAGATTTGAGAATGTTAGCGTGAACCTGTGGCCACTTGGATGGTAACCGAGCCAGTGAGAGAAGTTTGGAGCAGATGGTGTTAAGAAGCTGTAGCATAGCCTACCTGTGTGTTTAGTTTAAATCAAAGCACTTATTTTGAGTTTTGGACAAGAGTAACATTATACTAGTTATTATATTATGTAGAAGACTATCATTATGTGATCTAGCAGACATTGAAATTGCTTTGATCTAACTTTATTGAATGAGCACCATTCGTCTGAGTAGAGCAGAGACCTTTCGCTGTTGGGAAGAGGGGTCCAGAATGATCCCCAGCCACTCCATTCAATTAGTCTGACTTTTCCTGTGACTGGCAAAATGACTTCAGCCTTCCTTACTGTTGAGTTCTTACATCGTTTACATTAGGCTAACAGTTGTGAATGTGCAGGATGGAAGAAAGGCTTGCCAAACATGTCCAGGGCCAGGCTGCCTTGGAGCACTCACTGACTTCTAACCCATATTCTACTGCAAGTGTTTCCTGGTCCTGGGGACCCAAAGGGGTAGACATTTTAGTTTCTCCCCTAGCATTACACACCTGATTCCACTAATCAACTAAATTAACCTTTGGTTAAGTGGAATCAGGTGTTTGGTACTAAGTTAACTAAATGTGCAACCCTTTGGGTCCTCGGGACCAGGATTAAACACTACGGATTTCACTGTCTCATAGTTGGAATGATGAACCATGCTCTCAAAGTGTCAGCATGGTCTGTCATCACTACTACGGTCTTTAAAGCCCGTAGGGTGCTGAATGATTACACTATTTCAGATGTTAAATGGCTTTTTCTAGAAATCAAAGAAGGAAAATTGTATCAATTTTATTGGAATGAACTCTGACCTTAAGCTCTAATGTTCTGTAGATTTGGCATTCTGTAGTTTTAGCTGTAAAATCTTGTCAAAACTGATGCCAGAAGTTTAGCTGTAGTAACCATTAACAAGCTTCGTAGAACAATACCCTCATGGCTAATTAATATGCTCTAACTGTACTAGAGGTCGACCGATTATGAATTTTCAACGCCGATACCGATTTATTGGAGGACAAAAAAAGCCGATACAGATTAATCTGACAATTTTTTTTTATGTGTGTGTGTGTACACTTTTGTAATGACAATTGCAACAATACTGAATGAACTCTTTTTTTATTTTAACTTAATATAATACATATGGGCTTTTGGATGGGTGTTCTTAAGGTGATTCCACAGGTTGGTGGTATTTTTTTGGTTTGGCCATTGCTGACCCCATGCTTACATATTTATCACAAATAAGACACCTTGCTTTCCCTGGTACCAATTCCATGTAATAGTCCCACACTGGTGCTCTGCTTTTCTCTGCCATCTGTAAAACAGACACTGAAGAGTCTGCTTAGAAGACAAATACTCTCAACTGTTAGAATAAAAATAGAGTTAAGTTACCTGTGATGAATGTTGAAAACAAAAACTGTAATTTCTATATGCAGGAAATCCTATTTTAATAATGGACATGGTAAGAATTGACGACCAAAGTGCGAGTCATAATTCCCATGACAACTTCTAGCAAAATCTGAAAAGCGGTTCCTTCATTTATTCCATAGGATATTTTGGGATTCACTTAAAATAAGCTCTGTGTTTCGTGTAGGCTTACACCACCGTGCCAATTTTATAACTGTAGATAGATATCCATAGGACATGGTAACTCTGATCACTATTGGCTAAATATAAGCAAAGATATTTTTTGTAGAGTGGATTTATGAAAATATTTTGACAAACGTTACCTTATCCTAGTGAGATTTACACGGGTGTCAAAACGCCAAGGTGGTTTAAGCCTGCATGAAACACAGACATTATTTGAAGTAGATCAAGGCATTCTCTATGGAAGGCATGAACGGTAAAATAACGAAGGAACCCCTTTCAAGTTCAGCCGCAAGTTATTACAGGAATTATAACGTGTCGACTATTTCTCTCTAAACCATGTACCTAAACCATATACCTTTGACTATTTCGAGCCTACCACCCCTCAGTCAGGCTGCTCTATCAAATATCAAATCATAGACTTAACTATAATAAACACACAGAAATACGAGCCTTAGGTCAAATCCGGAAACTATCACCTCGAAAACAAACAAAACGTTTATTCAGTTCCGTATTGTATCTAACGGGTGGCATCCATGAGTCTAAATATTCCTGTTACATTGCACAATCTTCAATGTTATGTCATAATTACGTACAATTCTGTCAAATTAGTTCGCAAAGTGCCAGGTGGCCCAAACTGTTGCATATACCCTGACACAATTTCACCTGGATAATATTGCCTGCTTACCTGGATTTCTTTTAGCTAAATATGCAGGTTTAAAAAATATATACTTGTGTATTGATTTTAAGAAAGGCATTGATGTTTATGGTTAAGTACACACTGGAGCAACGACAGGCATTGATTGATTTTTATAAGATAAGTTTAATGCTAGCTAGGAACTTACCTTGGCTTAGTGCATTCGCATAACAGGCAGGCTCCTCGTGAGGCAGGTGGTTAGTGTTGGACTAGTTAACTGTAAGGTTGCAAGAATGGATCCCCGAGCTGACAAGTTAAAAATCTGTCGTTCTGCCTCGTTCCTAGGCCGTCATTGAAAATAAGAATGTGTTCTTAACTGACTTCCCTAGTTAAATAAAGATTTAAATATAGGTGTACATTTTTTTTAGATAAAATACTAAATTTGCACCCAAAAATACTGATTTCTGATTATGAACACTTGAAATCAGCCCTAATTAATCGGCCATTCCGATTTAATCGGTCGACCTCTAAACTGTACTGTATGAGTACTCTACATCATTGCCAGCCTGTAGTGTAGCCCTAGTTAGGTTTTCCCCTTTGAATATGAAAGGTTATGGCAAAATAATTACATGTATTTTATCTAAACTAAAACATTTGTGGAGAAACTTAATTTACCAAATTCTTAGCTACGGCGGTAGCTGTTTTCACATCAGACCTGAGACCAGAGGAATCTATTTTCAAACTCATATCATGATTATTTATTCCACACCACTAATGCTCTGTTCGGTTTGTCCCTGGTCAGCCCCGGTGGAGAATGGTGATTCTGAAATGACCACAGAGGAGACATGGGACCTGAAAGGGGTGGAGCCCAATGAGGAAGAACCAGGAGGAGGGCCTGGTGGCGATGGGGGACCAATAGTTGTTGAGGAGATTCTGGAGGAGGAAGTCCTAGAGGAGGAGGAAGACGTGCCAATCATACCTAAAGTGGTCGCCCTCCCACCAGACGCGCCCAAGAAGGAACATGTGAACGTAGTGTTCATCGGTCATGTTGGTGAGTGGGGGCACATCTGCTTCTTTCTTCCTCTTTTTCATGGCTATTGCAGTGGTTTCACATACTATCACTTAGGTGTGTGGGTCATCTCGGTGTTGCTCTGTTATTTCTTGGGGTTTCATTTGATCCAATAAAACATGTTTATTGGCAGCCCTATATAACATCCATGGTGTATAGTTGTCACTGTCACACCTGGATTGCTGATCAGGGGGTCTGTCAAAGAAACAAATCTAGGGGAAACTATGCTATTGCCTTAATAGGAAACAGTGGGAAACCAGGCAATGTTTTGTATTTATTTTTCATTTAATCAGCCCTGTTACAAGGCTAGACAGCACAGGCCATTTTGTATCTGCTCTCACCACTCCCTGTTGTCCCTCATCTCTCCCTAGATGCTGGCAAGTCTACCATCGGAGGACAAATCATGTGAGTATCTCTTTCTGTTGTGGTTATGATTCATTCAGTCCAATGGGGCTTTTAACACCTGTTGCATTTCTCACCACCCTTCCACTCTTTGCTCCTTCCCCCTCTCTCTTCATCACTCCCTCTGGTTATCCCCTTCCTCACTGGTAGGTATTTAACAGGCATGGTAGAGAAGAGAACTCTGGAGAAGTATGAAAGAGAAGCCAAGGAGAAGAACAGGGAAACCTGGTGAGTTACACTCTGCTATTTACCAGGGTCTACTGCAAAAAGTATATGAAATGGCATGACTAAAGCCTGTCAGTATAACAAGGGTTTAACCCTCTCCCTTCCTCTGTCAGGTACCTCTCCTGGGCTCTGGACACTAACCAGGAGGAGCGAGACAAGGGGAAGACTGTGGAGGTGGGCAGAGCGTACTTTGAAACTGAGAAAAAGCACTTTACCATCCTGGATGCGCCAGGCCACAAAAGCTTTGTGCCCAATATGATCGGAGGAGCGTCGCAAGCTGACCTGGCTGTGCTGGTGAGTCCATGGTGTCGTGCTGCTGTTTTTCAAGGGGGGGGGGGGGGGGCCTGAAATAACTTGTGGCTGCAAATACCAAAATATCCAGCTGAGAGACAAAGATCTCTTGAAATGGTAAATATACAAATAATGATTTGAAATTAAGGAATTGATTGTAAAATACATTGTTTTGAAATCTACACAGCAATGTCATGGTTCCTTGAAAGATTTTGAATGTGTATTTCTCCTGCTTAGGTGATCTCAGCCAGGAAGGGAGAGTTTGAGACGGGCTTTGAGAAGGGTGGACAGACACGGGAGCACGCCATGTTGGCCAAAACGGCGGGGGTGAAGCATCTGATCATCCTCGTCAACAAAATGGATGACCCCACAGTGAACTGGAGCCTAGAGAGGTGCGCATTTACCACTTAGAGCACAGAAATCACACCAGGCTATGGGAAACTGGTAGTCACGAGTGCATCCTCCAGTTTACATCAACAAGAAAACACCCATTACAGACAAGATGATCTGGCGATGGTCAAAGCCTAGGGTGGAATCCTTTGTTGATGTAGGGTCTTTGTAGAACCTTAACGGAAATCATGCATACATTGACATCATTACAAGAGTTTAACATTTATTCTCATGTATCTGAATTCCAGCTCAAGTCACAATTTATTTTTTGTTTAACCTGAAACCTCAGGTACGAAGAATGCAAGGAAAAACTAGTGCCATTTTTGAAGAAGGTTGGCTTCAACCCGAAGAAAGACATTCACTTCATGCCCTGCTCTGGCCTCACAGGAGCCAACCTCAAGGAGCCTGTTGAGTCGTGCACATGGTATACGTGAGTATCACCAGCTTTTACACTGCTGTTCCTGGACTGTGTTCATTAGGTACGAAACGGAAGAAAACAGTCCAAAATGGAGAGGTACTATCTGTTCTTATCCAGTAAGAAACGCTCCTTTACTTTACGGAAAAAGCAAACCATGCAATAATCTGAGTACAGCGTTCAGACAACAAAGCAGCCAAAAAGATATCCGTCATATTGGGTAGTCAGAAATAGCATTATAAATATTCACTTATCTTTTATCTTCATCAGAATGCACTCCCAGGAATCCCAGTTCCACAAATGTTTGATTTGTTTGATAAAGTTCATAATATATGTCCAAATAGCTTCTTTTGTTAGCGCGTTTGGTAAACAAATCCAAGCGCGTGCAGGTCCAGCTGAACGTCGGATGAAAAGTAAAACATATTATATTACAGGTCGAAGGAACATGTCAAACTAAGTATAGAATCAATCTTTAGGATGTTTTTATCATAAATCTTCAATAATCTTCCAACCGGAGAATTCCTATGTCTGCAGAAAAGCAGTGGAACGAGAGCTAACTCTCTCGTGACGGTCCGCCACGAGCCTGTGGCACTGCCAGACACCTGGCGCATTCCCCTCTCATTCGGCCCCACTTCACAGTAGAAGCCTCAAACAAAGTTCTAAAGACTGTTGACATCTAGTGGAAGCCTTAGGAAGTGCATCATAACCAATATCCCACTGTATCTACAACAGGGGCTGAGTTAAACTACAAGCCTCAGATTTCCCACTGGTTGGATTTTTCTCACGGTTTCGCCTGCCATATGAGTTCTGTTATTCTCGCAGACATCATTCAAACAGTTTTAGAAACTTCTGTGTGTTTTCTATCCAATAATACTAATAATATGCATATATTAGCATCTGGGACAGAGTAGCAGGCAGTTTACTCTGGGCACCTTATTCATCCAAGCTCAATACAGCCCCCCTGTCACCAAAAGTTAACGAAGCCACACGAAAGGTACTATAACGTTCCAGTGTGAATGGATTGAATATTCTTCTGACGCTACTGTCCTGACCTGTTTATCTCCTCTCTGTCTTCCAGAGGGTTACCATTCATTCCACATCTGGACAGTTTGCCAAACTTAAACAGAGTGAGCGACGGACCAGTCAGATTACCCATCGTAGACAAATACAAGGTGAAGACGACCACATTATGAAACCTTAATATTTTTATTCTATTGCCATTAATATGGCAACCAACCCATTATATTTAAGTGTTTATTTAGATACGGTTGTCCTTTACATGACAGTATTTTGATGGTCAACAACTGTAGTGAGCCATGTCATTCGTACTGCCCACATCAGCAGCTACACTGTACATCCTATTTCCTGGTAATATATAGCCTATTAAACCACACTAGTTTTGAGCCTCTCACACAACTGTGACCTTTTTCTGACTTGGGTTACTTAATCTGGCCTCTTTCTACTGTTGTTCCCCACCCTATAGGACATGGGTACTGTCATCCTGGGGAAACTGGAGTCGGGGTCCATCAGTAAAGCACAGCAGCTTGTCATGATGCCAAACAGGGTAAGACATTCTTCAGCAGTCTGCCATGGAACATCCAACGCCCATCAGAGCATTAGAGCTATAGCTAATCCTAGGTAATGGGGTGGCAAGTATCTTAAGCCAGAGTTGTTTAGTCATAGGTATTTTTTTCTCGTATTCACCATTTGTCTGTGCCACACGGTATCGCCCTCTGTTGTTTTTTTTACCATAAAGGTGTTCGCTCCAACTCTTATTATGAACTTGTGTTAATGGCTACATGTCCCTTCCTCCTTCCATCCCTCCCTGTAGCACACAGTGGAGGTGTTGAGCCTGCTGAGTGATGATGTGGAGACAGACGATGCTTCTCCTGGAGAGAACCTGAAGCTGAGACTGAAGGGCATCGAGGAGGAGGAGATCCTGCCAGGCTTCATCCTCTGTAACGCTGAAAACCTCTGCCACTCTGGACGCACCTTTGATGCCCAGGTACGCCAGTCACCACACCACCACAGACACTAAGGCAGTTGGAGTTGGACCGTAGTCCTGTCTGAATGTCGCCCTAATGGCAAACATATTGGATTTATTGGTGTTTGTTTTTACTCCGTGTTGTGTGTTCTCACAGATTGTCATCATTGAACACAAGTCCATTATCTGCCCTGGTTACAATGCTGTCCTCCACATCCACACCTGCATCGAAGAAGTGCAAATTACGGTAAAGATACTGTCATAATGTCATAACCTTCAAAAGGAACCATCTTCATTTTGAATCTGCAATGTATTCCCTTTTAACTGCACCTGACAAATAGTGTTTTAAAGACCTGCCAGTATAGTTATTGTGATGGTTCTGCTCCACATCTAGGCCTTAATCTGTCTGGTAGACAAGAAGTCGGGAGAGAAAAGTAAGACGCGACCGCGCTTTGTGAAACAGGACCAGGTGTGCATTGCCCGTCTGCGCACTGCCGGAACCATCTGCCTTGAAACCTTCAAAGACTTCCCCCAGATGGGACGGTTCACCCTACGGGATGAAGGTACGGGCCTCTGCTATCACTGGGGCTGTTAGTCGGCGGCAGGTAGCCTAGCGTTGAGCCCGTAAAGGAAAGGTCTCTCGGTCGAATCCCCAAGCTGACTACTTAAAAAAATGGCAATTTGCCCTTGAGCAAGGCACTTAACCCTGATTACTTATGTAATTCGCTCTGGATAAGAGCGTCTGTTGAATGATGAAAGTATATATGTAAAATGTTAGTAGTCCCTAAATGGCCATGCTGGAAGGAACAATGGTTTAAATGTAGTCCAAACTGAAACCAAGGTTAAAGTAGGGCTGGGTGATATACCGTATTTATGATATACCGGTGTTGATGCAGGGACCGACCGGTTTGGGTTTTTCTTTACCTTCTATACCGGTATTTGAATGTTTGGTTTGTTAAATGTGATACGCCATGTGTAATGTCATTTTTTATAGGTTACTTCACTACTTGTCATCTCTCTCCGCTCTTTCTCTCCTTGCCACTTTCCACACAGACCTAGCCACGCCCCCTGTCACTCAAGGAGCGTATTTAATGTTCCTCAACCACTAGACACTTGTGTTGAGTCTGCATGGTCAATGCAGCAATGTTGATGACGACGATGCTGTTTTCACTTTGATTCTTAATATAAATCCACTAGCGTTCTATAATGACACTTAGTTTGTTTCTTACATCAGCAAACAGCTAGTTTGTCTTTTCGTAGTAAGTTGACCCTAAATCTTGTGAGACACTAATTGTTAGCTACTAATGCTAATAGCTAGCTAGCTAATAAATGTACTGAGTAAGACCAAACGTAGCTAGCTAATACAGCCTGATAATACCAGCGCTGGTGTAGACCTAAATCAGCATTTTTGTGCAACAGTATCTTCTAAATCAAAGAGGAATATGTTAGCTACATGAAGTAGTTAAGAGAGAACATGCAATGTAGCCAAACCTTATAGGGTTCCCTAGGAAACACGTATCAACACTTTAGTTCCTACACTGTCACAATAACTCCTCCCTGGCATTTTCATTTGTTGTCATCTCAAACACTGTATTCAAAGTGCCCACTATTATATTCTAACTATAGAATTAGAATAGTCATTATATGTCCATGATTCAAACAGTTTTACTCTAATTTGAAGGTCAAGTCGCAATTGCAACATTTGGTTATAAATAAGTCCTTGATTAATTTCCCATATCGTGCAGCCCTACATGGCAGTATGGAAATTCTCAATTGAGCAGTGGTGTAAAAATACTTTCAAGTACTACATAATCTGTTTTTTTTGTAATCTGTACTTTACTATTTTTCATTTGACAACTTTTACTTCACTACATTCCTAAAGAAAATAATGTACTTTTTACTCTATACATTTTCCCTGACACCTAAGAGTACTTGTTACATTTTGAATGCTTAGCAGGAGAGGACAATGGTCCAATTCACACACTTGTCAAGAGAACATCCCTGGTCATGTACTGCCTCTGATCTGGAGGACTCACTAAACACAAATGCTTTGTTTGTAAATTATTGTTGAGTGTTGGCGTGTGTCCCTGGTGCTGTCTGGTTTGCTTAATATAAAGCTTTTAAAATAATTTTTACTTTTGATACTTAAGTATATTTAAAGCCAAATACTCTTACTGAAGTAGTATTTGACTGGGTCATTTTCACTGGGGTCATTTTCTAGTAATGTATCTTTACTTTTACTCAAGTATGACAATTGGGTACTTTTTCCCACCATTGCAATTGAGTGCAGGAGATGCAGAAATGATAAGTGCTGACATTTGTTTTGGTTGAATTGTTTTATACTGTTCAATCAGAATGGGGAAAGACTCATTGAAATCACTTAGAATGTATGTGTTGCCACTCTAGGATCACTCACTACTCATAGGGCAAATGTACAACTATTTATACAAACTTACAAATATTTTGGTCATATTGGCCAGCTCTAGATTAAAGTCTGTTCGCTGTTAAGTTGCATTCGTGGTGAAAAGGTTGTTGGGGAGTGTGGTAGAGGGGATGGGTAATTCATTTGGACCCTAAAGAGGGAGAAAGTGGAGGAGGGGGTCGGAGAGTGGAGGGTCTCCACTTATGACGTTTTGATTTTAATTTAAAACTAGCCCATTTGGACATGAGTAGACAGGCTTTGCTGTTAACCTATGTCTCTGTGTCCTCTCCCCAGGTAAGACCATTGCCATTGGTAAGGTGTTGAAGCTCGTTGCTGAGAGGGACTGAAGCGGTTGTATGGGAGTCCCCAGTCACAGTCTGGCACCATGGTGGGGTGAAGAGTGGGGTCAGGGGTCATCGATGGGAACACAGGCGGCGGTGACGGCAACTCTGCTCGCGGCCCTACTCTCTTCTCCCCCCCCCCCCCCCCCTTGACCTGTCGATGATCAGCTTAAAAACTTATCTGAAAAAGAAACCTGTTTTTAAGCAAATGAAAAACGAGATCAAGTACACACGAGTCAGCTTTCTCATATTGAGAGCTCAGCTATGCCATTTTTGGGTTAGGCCCTGCCCCCAAACCCATTCCCTCACACCCCTACTCTGGTCTACTCTTGACCATAAAACACAATTGTTTTCTCTTCGTTTTTTATTTTTCTTCCATTGAACGTTTAAAATGGCAGCAGTTATATCTGTAACCAGACAAGGACCAGGATTTGCTTGTAATACAGAAAAATATATTATTTACAAAAAAAGATGTTTGAGAATTTAACAAGTTGAAACCAAAATGTTATTATCTTGGTTGTATAAAGGGTTGAAAATATCCACTAACTTCCCAAAATTCAGAATCGGGGGGGGAATAGGCAGGAAATCCAGAATCCTCCAGCCAGGATTTCTGGGAATTTTGTGAAAATTAATGAATTTTTGCAACCCTAGTTGTACATGTCTCCCATTGCTTTTACCCACTTTTGGTTTCTCTTATATGGCGTTCTGGCAGTGTGCTTGAGCGCCTTCACATGTTATTAAAGCAAACTACTATGACAATAAAATAAAAAATTGGAGAAGTGCTAGTTCTTTATTTGTGCTGTTTCACAGAAGTTTTTAACCATAGAGGAAATATATAATAAAGTTGACATCATTTATAATTGAATCTTTATTATGCATACCAAAAAAAAAAAAAACTTTACCCTGTGAGAAAGATGGAATTTAGTAGAGCTGTTTCATGGCACAAGTGTGTTCAAGCAGTCCTTTTCAAAGCCTAAAATACTTCATTTCAACCCATACAGAATGTGCCCTACAGCTGGATATTTGCCTGCGTGTAATGACGACCACTTGTGTACCTTTTTTACTCTACTAAATTACATGACCAGTAGGTGGCGCCTCTTCTGTCTTTAGAGTTTTACTCTAATGGAGATTGTTTTAATCACAGATCAATTTAATAAATCAACCTAATTATCCATACACAACTGACATCTGGACCCAATTAGAATGTCTAATACTCTCCCACACCATAAATGACCCATTCTCCATGCCCTTTTCAAACTTAAATTCTATCAATTTGTAACATTCAAATGTACAATATTCAATTGATTTTATTTGTAGAATTTGGCATTCAGGCCCCATCAAAACAAAGTCATGATGGCATGCCCTTGCCATAGCCCTTCTAACTGACATCTTAGAAAGAATAATGTACTGTTCCATTTTCCCATAATACATAGCCTAAAATGCCATGTGGGGAGAATATACCGTATGTCAACAGGGCACAAACTGGAGCAAAGCCAAGATCGTCATAACATGGAGGGACACAGCGGGATCGGGAACTACAGGGTGGGGTCACTGATTTGTGTGGGCGTGGCTTTGGCCGTAGTAGTGGTTTTGATAGTCATCAGAGGAGCAGCCAGCCAGCCTCTGACCAACACTGGGCAAAGAGCGAGAGAACACAGGCGAAACGCCTAATGGTAAGTGAGGACATTTTTTTTTTTATGGTTTTGAATTAAACTGGAGACTACAGGATTTGATTGATTGTAAAAATGGGATGGAATTTTTCAGTGTATTTTTATTGCAATTTTAACCAATCAAATAAGATCTGAAATGGTGAGTTCTGCCATGACAGATTGGTTGATAAAATAGTACATCTCTGAATGTATGTCTGTGAAGTATCAGTGCTTGATGAAGTCCTATACTTTTAAGTGGTGTCTGTTCTGATGTGTTATCCCTTCAGCACAACCCAAGGATGCAATCCACAGTGGTCACGGTGTCAGACATGGATTGTAAAACCAGCCGCACCAACCATGAGACCCAGGACACTGAAGCAACGACCCCACTGAACCATGTCCCTGACGGGGTCATCCTAGGCACTAACGTCCCCTGCTGGTACTACTTCACCAGGCCCATCCTGGCCATCCTTATTGGCGGAGTGCTGTTTGGCTTGGGCACGGCCCTCTCCCTGCTCTACTTCACCCAGGTTGGGAACGTGCCCTACCTGCTGGGTCCTGTGTTCCTTTCTGCGGGGCTCATGTTCCTGGTCACGGGGCTGGTGTGGGTGCCCGTGGTGAAACAGAGACTAGAGCACATGGCTCTGACCAAGGTCAATGGCAAGGCGCTCCAGGTGCACAAACAGCACCGAAGAGCCATGTACTCTTCAAGCTAAAACTATGTTGTTGTAGAGTAGGTCAACCGTGTTAGTGGTGTTTTCTCCCAATTCTCTCCTTAATTCTGAAAAGCACACTTCCTAAAATATGTATAAATGTTTTTCAGGGGGCAGGTGTAACATAGATAGATTTGTATTTATTAAACCTTTATTTATGCAGGTTAGTCTTATTCATATAGATTCCATTTTGCAAGAGAGACCTCTGTGAAATGCACTGTTTATCTTCTGTATGTAGCTGTCCTCGATCTAGGCCCTAATACAAATATGGGATTGAATGACCTCGTCCTGTAGAAGGGAACATCATGTGATTGCTCTGTTGGGGGGTTTTAACATGATCGGAACATGGCCGTGCTGCTGCGGCCCAGGCTATCCCATCTGTCTGTCTGATTGTGATCTGTAATAGTTGTTGTTTTTCCACCATAAGCTGCTGTTTTCCTTGTAGCTGCTGTTGTAGTGGATTGCTAAATCCTTTAGAAACAGGATTACAGAGTCAGAAAATTCTACTGGACATTATTATAGCTGATTGTTGAAATCATGATGGACGGTTGGACACTGAGTGGTAGTGGGTGCACCCTCGCTCTGTCCCTCAATACTGCTGCTGGATTAAATTATCTAACCTTTTATGTTTCTGGGTCAAAAAGGCTGTGTCCATCTGGTCAAAAGCAAAAAAATGTTTAAAGGAGGTGGGATTTGTGGGATTTGAATTCGGTCTAAGTTAGCCAAAATGTTAACATTTTTACCTAAACTTGAGATGTTAGGATTCCATTGCATTGTGCATTTGATCATTCAATCATTCATGTAGGCTACTCTGATTCCATGTGATCTCCAACCTTGTGAGAGCAGCCAGTCTTCAGGTACCCTTTATCTTCTTTCTAAATGTGTCATTTTATTTATCAACATAATGCAGCAATTGTGTCATGAATAATAAATTAGATTTGATATACAAGTCTTTCATTTTCAATGTACAGTAATAAATTGTATGGGGGCACATGTTTTTCTGTACAAAAGACCACAAGGTGGCAATAGGCCTACATGCCATTATTTAGCAGTCAGGTGAGCGGTTGGGTGTAATCACATTATACTAAGGCTGCAGACAGACAGTCCAAATCAGATACTTTTTCCCACTAATTGGCCAATCAGATCAGCTCTGATAAGGATCTGTGAAAAGATCTGATGAGATTGGTCAAACGAGTAATTCGTGGAAAAAAAGATCAGAATATGGCTGCCTGTGTAAACACAGCCTTAGAGGCTTTTGTGTCTGTCATTAATTTATAGAAACAATCTGGATGTGAATAGATTTCTTCCATTATGTTCTTTAGAAATGAGGGAGAGATACACGTAATGAGTCAAATGTTGTCCAGAATGTCATTCCACAGGTGAACAGACATTAGTGTGCCATGTTTCGCGTCTCTGCATATTGGACTGATGACCGATATCTAGAAAATCAGAACCATCACGGCTCCTTTCTACAATGTATGTCACACATGTCCTACCTCCTTTACAGTATTAATATGGCTGGTGTCATGCCAGTATCCCGTCTACCCAGCCCTCCCTCACCTGTCTACGGCTACCACGCCCCACCTCTCTGTGCTGTGCCCTGTGCTGTGACACAGGAAAACCTGAATAGGGGCGAGCTTCCTCACCTGTCTCACCTTACCTGTTCAAACAAACGGCTCCGTTTGAAACTCTACCCCAACCGAATTCACCGAATTCCACCAGGAAACCAACCGCAAATGATAGTTAGAAAATAAAAGGTGGTCTAAACAAAGTATTTGTTAGGTCTATCTCCAAGCCAATTTAGAGACATGGAGCCAACGTATCGCGGTCTAGGTCGCTGTTCCTGCGCCTTTTGGTTGGCAGTGTCCTTCGACATATTCGGGCTGCTTGTTCTTTTGATCGGTGTTTTTGCGGACATATTCTTCTATGACTTTTTAATCTACGCCGGGGCCATCATCATCTTCCTCAGCCTCGTCTGGTGGGTGTTCTGGTACACGGGCAACATCGAGGTCCCCCCGGAGGAGCTGGAGGATGACGTCGGGCTCTTGAAGAAGGAGCGGGGCATCGCAGGTGCGGTGAGGCGGTTATCCAACCGTCTCTCCAACAGTGTCAGGAACTCTCTGCGGCGGAATGGAGGCCCCCCCCGCGGGGTCGCGAGAAGGGCAGGGACCGGGCTGTCTACGACGCACATGAGGGAAGCCCCACAGCAACCGAAGCCCCCGCCTGTCGTATTGACGATGGGGCCGCTTGATGAGGACATGCACACGGTGTCTGCATCCGTGGACACAGACATACCTGTCCCGCACACAGCTACAGAGACCTCGGCCATATGATGCGCAATGCGCACAAGGTTAGCCTAATATTTCCAATCGGTCATTAAGCCATTTAGGCTATAGCCTAGGGATACATTTTGTTATTGGATAGGCCTAACTTTCATTAAACATGTGCATAGATTATAGGTTTTATAGGCCAACTTCATTCTAGGCTATTGTTTTTGCTTAATAATAGCCCACAACTTTGATCCACAATTCAGTAGGCTATAATGTTCCTTAAAATAAAATTAAATGACTATGTGTTTCAGTGAATGAGGAAAGAAACTGTGTGATCTAATGGAAACGGACGTCCTTTGTCTTTCTGTTAACCATTAACGTCATTGAATGGCAGTGCGCGCCTAAAGAGAAGCCCTGTTCAAACAATAAAACCGTTTCTGAGAGGGCGAAGTAGAGCTGCTGCTACATGAAACAAAGAAACGTAGGCTGACCATGAATTGTCTATTTTAGGAGTTAGGACACATTTCGATCTAAACAGATGTAAGCTACAGTATGACTGTATGTTGCAACTATGACATCATGAGGTAACCATATATTTTGTCCACCAGAAGTTAGAGGCTTGGCAGCACTGAACCCGATAAGGACATTTCACTTGTCCATCGCACAATGTTTACAAGTACATTTCGATTTTAATATTGTCCTATGGGCTTTTTTCTTTGAAACATTTCGTTTTTAAAATCAAATTATGCTCCTCAGTGAGGACTTTTTGTTTGTTTTATGTTAATTTTGTGAATACTTTGTGGATAATTGATGCAATATTTCAATAATACAGAGATTTTTTTCTAGCAAATATGTCAGACTTTAATTTTTAGGGCTAAGTGCTACTGAGAAGGTGCTTGTTGTGAACTTGACCTGGCACCTGTATTCTACATCCCCGTCCACAGTGGTGATAAGCAATATAGCACATTAACGACCTTTGTACCCTATGGATTTCCCTACCTTTATTTATACAGACATTACTTTTGGATGTCCATATGGCTGCCTCATCATGCTTTATGATTCCGAAGTTGAAAACAAAACCTTTTACCTGTTTGTATTTCCAACTGACAAATCTCAGATTTTTGCCAAACACAGTACCTACTTATTGACTAGAATAACATATGAGTGTTACTGTGTGGAATGACAACACTTTGATTATCTACAGTAGGCTAGCTTTGACCTTGACACCTTGTTGCTCCACACAATAAAGTATGGGAGCGGTGTACTGTACTATGTTTTTGAGCTTCAGTCAGGGTCCTTTTATCACATTGACAGTGATTATATGAGGAACTGCAAAGTTTTTTTTAAATGGCTGAGAGGTACTACAGATGTAGGATCTTAATTTGATCACCTGGTTGCAGGAGAACTTTCCTGGTTTAAGAAGGCTTCTGAAGTTTGAAAATGTCTTACTTGTCCATTAATTATACTCCACATAACTATTCACATTTCTTGTTGCTGCAGGATTATTTTCCTGCTGTAGCAAACTGGCTCAAATTAAGATTCTACTTCTGTAGGCTACCCTGACAAATTTCAGGTGGCTGACATTTTGGACATTTTACATATACTACATGATAGACTTTTGTATGAAGAAATAATCACACAGATCTCAAATCATTAGTCACCAAACAAATGATCAATCACAAACAAACGCTTTGTCAGTCAGTAACAGTGGCGACCTGCCATTCAGCTCAGGTGGTGCTTTTAAGCCCCACATTTTTAGCAAAATAAAAGCTGCTTTTTTGGGCGGGGGTTGCCTATTTTGGTATTAATGTGTGTCACATATCAGTTTGTAAACAATGTAAAAAAAAAAAATGAAATAATAATAATCATTGACTTAATAAAGCCGCATACAAACATGGTCTATTTTTTGCTCTCTGGAGTAAGGCAGCTCCAAAATGGAGGTGTTTCAGCCTAGCTCAGTGCTTTCTGTGGTGGTGTTTCAGCCTAGCTCAGTGCTTTCTGTGGTGGTGTTTCAGCCTAGCTCAGTGCTTTCTGTGGTGGTGGGGCAGCCAGCGGAAAATACGGAGCATAGGGGTTGGCAGTGTTCTCTAGTTGCGCCTTAATTTGCTCCGTTTTCTGTCACTCATGGGGACACTACGTCACAGCCAACTCTAAGCCCTTTGGGTGCTGCCATAGAGTTACATTAAAAGTGCCCATCCAAGAAGGCTCATGGTCATTGGCCACAGATAAAATGTCAAATCACGTTATATCTACAGTAGCTTTGAATGGACTGATCATGTCAACGTCATACTTTCAAAAGCTTAGCTAGCAGTCATCATCATTAATCAAGTCGACAATCTACAGGGAAATCCTTTTTTATCCTTGTCATATGAAGAGAAATAATAGCTAAAAACGTATCGGTACTCATCGGACATTGGACATAAACACTACACATCAAGTTGGAAATCACAAATTCAACAATGGTTTGGAAGTGATTTGGAAGGAATCAGTGGCTAACTGCAAGCATTGCAAAGCAATCACTAGCCTGCTATTCAGTGGAGTGGCTGTGTGGTCCCAAGTCTGGGTTTAAGGTTCTATTTTCCAAGCTTAAAATGATAAACATTCAACATTGGCCATGCTGTCAATCCAGCATGATTTCTGCCTCGCTCAAAACAACTGTTAACTCGGAACTGAGAAATCTGACTTCAGTGAGTTCAAGACAAGTGGAAACTCTGGGGAAAAAACAAGCTCCGACTGGGAAAATACGTTTTGAACGGTCATCCAACTCAGAATTGTTAGTTGGGAACTCGGGCCTCTTTCTAGAGCTACAACCTGAAGATCACTGATGCGTTCATGATTCAACCTTGTTTTTTTCTGAGTTCCCAGTTGTCTTGATAGCACCATAAATCCAAAGAATGCCAGACTTTGATGACAAAATTTTCCCACAAATGACCCCTGCGCCACCTTCCTGTTCAAGTGAGCACAGCACAACAAGGTGAGTCCAAAAATGTATTGTATGCTGCTGCATAAATGATGTAATATGACAGGGAGATATGTATACTGTATCTAAGAAAGTAATATGAAGTGTATGTTGTGTAGTAAGCTGTTAGTAGCCCATGTGCCTCACCCTAATAATTTGGTCCATTTTCCCCTCTTAATTTCGCCTACTGTTCTGACTTGGTGGTACACATGTAGCCCATAACCTGTTTTAGAGAAATGTAATCATTGAATATTGGAAGAGCTTTCATTGTGGTTTATATGTCCCCTTTATTTACCCTATGGTTCTGACTTGTTGTACAGGGAGTACACTGTAAGAACAGCCCATGTTCTGAATTCTGTCACTGTACATTTAAAAAATAGTTATATTGACTATGTCTGTCCTAGCTTTCTCATTAATGTCTTAATCGAAATTACGGATTGCCTCTTATCCGCTTGTAGTCCCCTTATGCCATAGTTTGTACATCTCAATTGTCAGTAGAAACCACATTTGTTTAAGCAAGTCAGACATATCAGCTATGTTTTTTTAAAAGGCAGTAAATGAGGCTCAATGAAATGTTTAGCTGCCAGACAAGGCTCAGCTGATAGCCAGGTGTAGCAGTGGTAAGGTGTTGGGACTGCTGTTGGGACTCTGCTGTTGGGACAGATTTATGTAGAACCTAACAGTTTGTGGGCTCAAGAAGAGGCTATGGGTTCAACAAGAGGCAATTATGCTAAGCTTTGGTATGGAATTCCCCTTCCTGGAACTATATCTGGCCTGCCAGCCATGTACATACCGTACATACAGTGCCTTCGGAAAGTATTCAGACCCCTTGACTTTTTCCACATTTTGTTACGTTACAGCCTTATTCTAAAATGGATTAAATCGTTTTTCCCGCCTCATCAATCTACACAGAATAGCTCATAATGACATAGCAAAAACAAGTTTTTAGAAAATGTTGCACATTTATATTGTCAGGCGTGTGCATAATTGTGCTGAAGTCAGGTGCAGGAGAGCAGAGAATTGTGAACAGGCGCACACTCTATTTCGACAGGAGAGATATACAGACGGAGGCAACCGCATCCAACAAAAACTCCAGCCAACATGGCAAAGTGTATAATGCGCAAAACAGTCACAACACATAAAATGTATACAAAACAGGCTTCGTGAAAATAACACGGGAAAAACGCACACAAGCCTAGTGCGTTCAACAACACGTAACACACAAACAATCTTCCACAAAGACATGAGGGGGAACAGAGGAATAAATCATGTAGTGTAATTGGGGAATGATAACCAGGTGTGCAAGGAACAAGACAAAACAAATGGATACATGAAAAATGGAGCGACGATGGCTAGAAAGCAGATGATGTCGAACGCCGCACGAACAAGGAGAGGAGCCGACTTCGGTGGAAGTCGTGACATATATATATTGTGGAAGGACCACCAGAGGGCAGGCTGGACTCACGGATAGTAGCCCAACTAGGCATGCGAGTCAAGGTGACCTGAGACAATTAAGCCTAAAATAGGTTTTTCTGGGGTTTGTATCCTTTAATTTACACAGCATGCCTTCCACTTTGAAGATGCAAAATATATTTTATTGTGAAACAAACAAGAAATAAGACAAAAAAAAAACAGAAAACTTGAACGTGCATACGGCTCGCTCACCCCCCCCCCCCAAGGTGAATACTTTGTATAGCCATTTTTTGCAGCAATTACAGCTGCAAGTCTCTTGGGGTATGTCTCTATAAGCTTGGCACATATTGCCACTTGGGTTTTTGCCAATTCTTCAAGGCAAAACTGTTCCAGCTCCTTCAAATTGGATGGGTTCCGCTGGTCTACAGCAATCTTTAAGTCATACCACAGATTCTAAATTGGATTGCGGTCTGGGCTTTGACTAGGCCCTTCCAAGACATTTAAATGTTTCCCCATATACTACTCAAGTGTTGCTTTAGCAGTATGCTTAGGGTCATTGTCCTGCTGGAAGGTGAACCTCCTTCCCAGTCTCAAATCTCTGGAAGACAGAAACAGGTTTCCTACAAGAATTTCCCTGTATTTAGCACCAGTCATCATTCTTTCAATTTTGACCAGTTTCCCAGTCCCTGCTGATGAAAAACGCCCCCACAGTATGATGCTGCCACCACCATGCTTCACTTTGGGGATGGTTTTCTCAGGGTGATGAGAGGTGTTGGGTTTGAGCCAGACATAGCGTTTTCCTTGATGGCCAAAAAGCTCAATTTTAGTCTACTCTGACCAGAGTAGCTTCTTCCATATGTTTGGGGAGTCTCCCACATGCCTTTTGGCGAACACCAAATGTGTTTGCTTATTTTTGTCTTTAAACAAAGTCTTTATTCTGGCCACTCTTCTGTAAAGCCCAGCTCTGTGGAGTGTACGGCTTAAAGTGGTCCTATGGACAGATACTCCAATCTCCGCCGTGGAGCTTTGCAGCTCCTTCAGGGTTATCTTTGGTCTCTTTGTTGCCTCTCTGATTATTGCCCTCCTTGCCTGATCTGTGAATTTTTTATAACCGAACCCTGATCTGTACTTCTTCACAACTTTGTCCCTGACCTGTTTGGAGAGCTCCTTGGTCTTCATGGTGCCGCTTGCTTGGTGGTGCCCCATGCTTAGTAGTGTTGTAGACTCTGGGGCCTGTCATAACAGGTGTATATATACTGAGATCATGTGACACTTACATTGCACACAGGTGGACTTTATTTAGCTAATTATGTGACTTCTGAAGGTAATTGGTTGCTTCGAGATCTTATTTAGGGGCTTCATAGCATACATATGCATAGCATAGAATACATATGCACGCACCACTTTTCCGTTTTTGATTCTTTAAGAACAAGTCATTTTTTTCATTTCACTTCACCAATTTGGACTATTTTGTGTATGTCCATTACATGAAATCCAAATAAAAATCTGTTTAAATGACAGTTTGTAATGCAACAAAATAGGAAAAACGCCAAGGGGGATGAATACTTTTGCAAGGCACTGTAGATATTCACTTGGGCTGCTATTCAATGTCACTATAAAGTTCACACTTGATTTACAAAGCTTGGAGTAAAATAAATGTCAGAGAGGTGAAGGCTCACAGGCCAGCGTAACCATATCTGAGCCACTGCGGCCTATTATAGATGCATACCGGATTCCAGCTCTAGCTCTGTGGGAGAATGGAGGCCAAAGCTTCCACTCTCCTGGAGGATGATGATCTCTCCTGTGCTGTATGTAGAAAGGTCTTCTCTGTTCCCGTGGTTCTCAGCTGTCATACCTGTGGCTGTAGCTTCTGCAATCTCTGTCTGGATGAGTTCTGGGAGCAGCAGGGTTCAGAAATATGTCCTCTGTGCATTATCGACTACCCTGGAGGTCCTCAGAGAACGTGTGAGGAACATAGGGACAAACTGAAGATCTTCTGTGTCACAGACCTGCAGCCTATCTGTGATTATCATTGGTCGGTTGACCATAAGGATCACAAAGTGTACCCAATAGCTGAGGCAGTGGTGTACTGCAAGGTAAGCTACGACAGCAAATCTATATAGTGTTTAAATCTATTCCCAGTGCAGGAGTTGATCCTTGTGGGCTAACTCCCACTACCCAAACTATTAGGTTACTATAATAATAGTTTCGGCAACCAGAATGCACATTCAGCTAAATGCCACTAAACTTTAATGACTTCGTCCCCAATAAATAGTCCCTAAGTGTGCCCAAAAGTGTTGCTGTTTTGATGTTCCTCTTGTAAAACCCATGATTCTGATTTGAATGAGAGCATCAGGCACCAGAAAGCTGGACAGAACAACAAAATGAATACATTAAAGGGATAGTTTGCTTTTTTAAAAGTTGGGCTTGTTTTCAACTTCCCCAGGGTGTTGTTGTTTCCACCAAACCGTTTTTAAATGAGCTTGTTGGTTATTTAGTAACATTCAGAAACAACAACACCCTAGCTTGATAATGAGCTAAACTTTTAAAAAAGCAAACTATCCCTTTAAGACATTCTAGGTCTTACAAATGCATTACAACCACATCATAATGCATTATACCTGTAGGCTTTGGGTAAAGTGTTACCAACAAATGCAGGTTAGACATTTACAGTGACTTAAATTAACTTATTTAGGACAAAATAAAATAAAAAGTAAATTATTTAGTATTTTAAGACATTGTGGACCCTGGGCTGTTTTTAGGACAGGGATTTGTCAAATGTTAGACCCAGCACTTAGTCAAGGCTAAGTTGGACTGTGGAAAACTTTGCAGGGGTCAGTGGAGGGGTATTTTCTTACCCTCCTCCCTCCCACCTAATACATTCTCTCCTTCTATTAATACCCACCGTCTTCCCATCTTTTCTTGGTTATTGTGTTTGTTCCCAGATGGAGCGTATCATTCTTCTGGAATACGCTGGCTCCACCAGTCTTGTGACTTTAAATGATCAAATGATTATTGCATCACCCTCATCAAAATGTTATTGGCTGTATAAGGCAGACCCCCTTGCATCATCACTCTGACGTGCCAATCTCCACTCTTTCCAACAACACTGATCTCAGAACACTGCGTCAATGAAATGGGACTATCACTCACTCTCTGGTCTACCTTAAAAGATATCTGGTGGATATCTGTGATTTATCATGCAGTGGGAGGTGTTTATTTGCATATCCACTACTCAAGCAGATGGAAGCCCTATGGACATATTCATTTCCTTTAAGCATTAAAGTTTAACTGAGGTAGACCCCAGAGAACCCTGGCAACAGCGGTGGGAGGAGCATAGTAACCTTATCTGACCCTGCTGCTGCTCCAGCCCTGTTTTAAAAACCTGACAGGCAGAATGACGTCCAGGCACCGCGAAGACAATCTCTCCTGCCCCCTCTGTGGAATTATCTTCAACCAGCCCGTTGTGCTCTCCTGCAGACACAGGTTCTGTAAAACATGCCTTCAAGACAGCTGGAGTACCCAGGACAGTGAGGACGACTGCCACTTCTGCCCTCTATGCTGCAGACGTTCCTCCATGAATGAGATTGTGGTAAACACCATTCTGGAGAAGACCTGCGAGTCCTTCAGGAAGGAGATGAGCAGCAGGAATAACCCTATGGGGTGTAAGGAACACGGAGAGACGCTCTCACTCTTCTGTCTGGACGATCTGCAGCCCATCTGTGTTGCGTGCCAGACGTCGGCGGTACACAAGGGGCACAGGCTCTACCCCATTGGGGAAGGTGCACACGACTGTAAGGTAGGCGAACACAACCTTGGTTGTCTTCACTGTGCCGTCAGTGTCACTGTCACTGAACGTGTCACTCATCATCCATACCCTCGCTCTTAACTTTGCTTGTCAGAGGGAAACTAACTTTCATCTGTATGTTCAGTCTCATCTAACCTCCAGCTGCCATCCTTTTCCGCCCGCATTGTCAAATAACGCTCAAAACCTTCACAAGTTACTAAACCAGCAGCACTTCTTTCATCATGAAAAGGAATGTATTACTTTTTTAGTTTTTTGTTTGACAGTTTTGTTTTGTAAAAACGTGTGTGTTATAGAAACCATCTTTGACACAGTGGGATGGTTAACAGGGGGGTTTGGAAAAGTTGATCATTCTATTAATACATTCATATGTTGGGTTGGTCGATGCTTGGGCCCCTGGGAGGAATGAAATCAGATCCCAGGTCTCTCAAGTGTACCCCCCTACGTTCCCCTCCTCCCCTGGCCAACCAGCTGTCTTTGACCCTGTTCTAGGAACAATAAACATTTTAATGTTAGAATTGAATTCTCAAAGACAACATCAACAGAGCATGGATCATGAGCTTCAGTGTACCTCAATGCAGAAAACTCCATGTCCAAACTTTCTATACATTGCTCTGGAACGTTGACTTTCTGAATCTGTGTGTAGTCTTTTGTTTCATCATTGTCTCCACCCTCGCTGTCACTTAGTCACATGATCCAGACTCTGTTAATGTTGCCGTGGCATTAGCTAGGTCCAGCTATCAATTGATCTGGATCTTCCAGTCAAGGAGGTATTGAGAACCTTTACACTTGCAGCTGAATTCTGTGATGGGGCTGCGATGCAGAGGTACCTGTCAGTTGAAAGCAACACATTGCACTGTTGACAGTCTGGCTTATGGCCAGCCTGATCCTGTAGTATGTGTTAAAGCGTAAATATCTTGCCTTTACATTCCAGGAGGAACTCAAGACTGCATTGACCCCATTGAAGGAGAAGCTGCAGCTGTTCAAGAAGGCTATGGTCGTCTGTGATCAAACGGCAGAGCACATCAAGGTGGGGTTTTGTATTTCTAGCACTTTAGAAAGATTTTGATGGTGTCCTTTCTGGATCAATACATCTTCTAATGCTCATGGAAGCCATCATCAGTAATATAACCTGGGTTCATTGAGGGTTTCAGGTCTTTCATGTGTAAACATGTCTAATTCCAGAACCAGGTTGAGCATACTGAAAGGCAGATAAAGGATGAGTTTGAAACCCTTCGCCAGTTCCTGAGAGATGAGGAGGCAGCCAGATTGAATGCTCTGAAGGCAGAGGAGGATCAGAAGAGTCTGCTTCTTAAGGAGAAGATTGAGGAGATGTCCAACGAACTGACGTCCCTCTCAAACACCATCAGAACCGTAGAGCAAGAGATGAGGTCTCAGGACATCCCATTCTTACAGGTATACACCGTATGAAGTTAAACCCTACTTACAGTACAAAGGGAATTCCCAAAGCAAAATAAAGACTAAAATATAGAAACATAACATGCATGTGGAATATTGTAGCTGTCCATCTGAAAGTGATACATTTTTCTTGCTTTTCAGAACTACAAGGATATCATCAAGAGGTAAGTGGAGTCAGGAATTGCCATTCATTTGAGCCACGGGTTGATGTCATGAGCTAACAGAAGCAAAATACAAAAATAGACAGAGATCCATACTGCCTCACTATCATGTGCCCATAATATACTACTGAAAACAGTCATCTAGCTAGTGAATGTGGCAGACACATCTAAGGCTAATGTGTGTTTCCAGATTCAATTATTTTCTTAACATAGGCCTAGAATCAATCAGATCAATCTTTAACCAGTAATAGGCGACACCTGCATTACTGATGTTTTGGCGGTATCGAAGGTGTAACTGTGTTGGAGCTGTCAAAATGGTGAGCAGATGCTCTTGCTCATAGTCACAAAGCCACACCCCTCCCACTCACGTCGAAAGTTTAAAATGAGAAAGTTTAGGCAACATAGAAATAATGACACTCAAATAGAAAATCATAAAACTAAATAATGAGGATTTGTATCAGCCTAATTGAGGTGTAGATTACATCTCAAACTCCAGTATTCAAAATTGTAAACAAGGCAACTCCGTGCAGCCAATAGTAATGTCCACTTTAGGTGTAATGCCAGGAGCCGCTTGTATATTTGACAGCTCTAACACAGTTCCACCTCCAACACCGTCAAATCAACAGCTAGGCGGATGTCGGCTTAAGAGTAACTGATTGAATAGAGCTTTTAAAGGTAGACTCAGCGATATGAAGCAGGTGCACAAAGTAAACAGCATACAACAACTAAGAGCGTTGAAGAGCGAGGCTATACTTCTTAGCTGTTTTGGTACCTACCACGCTCTAGCAGCATGAAGCGAACTCATGCACATATAGATACTGTGTATGACTGTGTGAAAGTTGCATCTCGCTCATCGCAATATCTGCGGTGCTGCTCATGGCAATGTCATTTCACTGAGTCTACCTTTAATAAAAACAGATCATCATGTTAAAATGAACTTTACTTTGACACAAAATAGCAATAAATATGATACAATCAATCATACATCAATTTCATGGTAAAAGAAGATATATTTTCGCTGGTATAATAGACAGGATTTGATTCATCACTGAATGTCGTCATTCCAGAACCTGGCATATGCCACTGGATCCAAAGATGATTCCTGGAACTCTGATTGATGTGGCAAAGCACCTGGGTTCTGTAAAGTTCAACATCTGGGACAAGATGAAGAGCATCATTCAATATAGTGAGTATTAATCAAATATGAGTCGGTAGAAGTGACTGTACTGTTTCCTCACAGGAAATAAAGTTATTTAATTTAATCTCAGTTCTGCTCTTTCTATCATCTCTGTCTTCCATTTGAGGCTCAAATCTTCCCCTCTCTCCCCAGCTCCTGTGACTCTGGACCCCAACACAGCCGCTAGCTGCTTCATCCTGTCTGAGGATCTGACTGTGGTCCAGTGCTGCTCCCAGGTCTTCAAGCTCCCAAACAACCCCGAGAGGTTTGACATCAGTGCTGAGTTACTGGGCTCTGAGGGGTTCTGCTCTGGCCGCCACAGCTGGGAGGTAGAGGTAAAGGCTAACACATACTGGGTGGTAGGTGTGGCCAGCGAGTCCATCAACAGGAAGGGCAAGCACGTGCTGACGCCAGCCGAGGGCTTCTGGACTATACGCTTCCGCAACGGCGAGCACAAGGCGTGCACGGCACCGTGGGCGCCCTTGACCATGATGAGGAAGGAGCCACAGGTCATCAGGGTGGTGTTGGACATGGACAGGGGCAAGGTGACCTTCTTTGACCCCCGGGAGAGGACGCCCCTCTATACGTTTACAGACCTCATCTCACCCCGGGTGTTTCCTTACTTCTGCACTGCCTGTAAGGAACACCCACTGAGACTGCTGCCCGTCAGGCTGTCTGCTGCTGTGGTGCTCTAGAGGGCTCCATGGGGGTTCATTACTAACAAGCAGTGGAGGCTCAATTACTTACAGATCCAGTTGAGTTTACTACCTAGTCCTAAATGATGAAGGCTGATCACTTGGGACAGTCTGGAATAAAGCATGTAATGGTCTTATGTTTGTGAGTATTATGTGTCTACAGATGACATACACTGAGTATACCAAACATTAGGAACAACTTCCTAATATTGAGTTGCACCCCTTTTGTCCTCAGAACAGCCTCAATTCGTCAGGGCATGGACTCTACAGGGTGTCGAACACATTCCACGGGGATGCTGGCTCATGTTGACTCCAATGCTTCCCACAGCTCTGTCAGGTTGGCTGGATATCCTTTGGGTGATGGATCATTCTTGACATAGATAGGAAACTGTTTAGCGTGAATCACCCAGCAGCGTTGCAGTTCTAAACACACTCAAACCGGTGCCACTGGCATCTACTACCATACTCCATTTATATTACCCATTCACTCTCTGAATAGCACATATACACATTTGTTTCAAGGCATAAAAGTCTTTCTTTAACCCATCTCTTCCCCTTCATCTACACTGATTGAAGTAGATTTAACAAGTGATTTAAATAAGGCATCATAGCTTTCACCTGGTCAGTGTATGTCATGGAAAGAGTAGGTGTTCCTATTGTTTTGGACAGTCAGTGTATGTCATGGAAAGAGTAGGTGTTCCTATTGTTTTGGCCAGTCAGTGTATGTCATGGAAAGAGTAGGTGTTCCTATTGTTTTGGACAGTCAGTGTATGTCATGGAAAGAGTAGGTGTTCCTATTGTTTTGGACAGTCAGTGTATGTCATGGAAAGAGTAGGTGTTCCTATTGTTTTGGCCAGTCAGTGTATGTCATGGAAAGAGTAGGTGTTCCTATTGTTTTGGACAGTCAGTGTATGTCATGGAAAGAGTAGGTGTTCCTATTGTTTTGGCCAGTCAGTGTATGTCATGGAAAGAGTAGGTGTTCCTATTGTTTTGGACAGTCAGTGTATGTCATGGAAAGAGTAGGTGTTCCTATTGTTTTGGACAGTCAGTGTATGTCATGGAAAGAGTAGGTGTTCCTATTGTTTTGCACAGTCAGTGTATGTCATGGAAAGAGTAGGTGTTCCTATTGTTTTGGACAGTCAGTGTACATGTTGACTTGAAAGGTAGCAAGTCTTGAAATAGGTAGACCTGAAACTAGTTATCAGCCCTAAAAAGGTACAAGTGTGTCCTAGAATGCCAGAGCCCTTACAACACTGGTGTCTTTTACAAACCTTTATATTGAGTTACACCTAAACAGAGGAGACCTAGAATAATGTTCACAATCAATTCTATCTACAATATTACTCTGAGAAATTGCTTTATTACATAATAATAGGGCAACCATGATCGCTGACTAATTGACAGATTTTGAAGATATTGTTTAAATAATGTTCTTATGTATTGGAGTTCCCTAGTCAGGTTAAGCATAAAACCCCAATAGTTCCAGGACACACAGGGCTTCCACAGGGTTCCCACAAGGCACATAATATCAATGTGTGTGAACCGGAGTGGTCAGTCAGTGCATATCATCCATTACTTCAAACATGTTACGTAATTGGGTTAAGTTTTACATTAAAAAAATGTAATCTCGCAATCAAAACTCCTACAGTTAGTGTTGGGAATAAGAGGCATGTTCAGCTGTGGCATGGTCTATCATACTACTAACACACAGGTAGCAACACCTCATCCAACATGGACACTCAAGTATTGCTAAAAATCTGTTCAGTATTTTGTTCTTTACATGGTGGCACACTACTATTACAAGGTTGGGAGCAAATAGCCTGGAACACAATCTTCAAGAGACTGGTATCTCAACGACTGTGGTATATTCAGTCCCAGCTCTCATTTCCTTTACACTCTCATTGTAACAAACAGACATCCTGGTTTCATGTGAAAACTTGCTCTGCTCTATGTACATTGTAGTGTTGAAGGCTTGAACGTTTTCATTTGGCTAAACTAAGAAACAACACAAATGAAGAAATACAAAAGGGGGGAAAAGCCCTCATCCAACCTTGTCCTTGGACGTTATTGATACAGTGTTAAAACATGGTTTTGTAACAGTACTAAGGTTTCCCTGATTGATCAGTAGCCCTTCAGTCCCCTGATCTAGACTAGATCCAGGGAGCAACACTAATACATGGAGACTTCAGCAATAACACTACTTAAAGCCTGCAGGTGTACTGCTTTATAACGTGTTCTAAGCACAGATGAGCCTTTATAATACAATGTTATTTTTCACAACGTATGAAAATATCAACTGACAAAAAATTGCTGGATGTTTAGACAGGATCATTATGAGTTGATAAGACATTATATGGGGTCATGCATGCTTATGACAAGTCTTACAATGCATTATAAAGGCATGATCAGGCTTTTCCACTCCAGCATATCAGTCTCCAGTATCTGACACCTTGACAGTCACTTTCCTAAAGCCGGTGTGCACTACATGACTTTCATGATCCAAACATGGCTGAGGCTCTCGCACTAAACGACCGTCTTTCCTGTAGTATTTTGTTGTCTTGCCAACGTAGTGGTGCCACACTAAACCATGTGGCACAGACAGGGCTCACACACTAAACCATGTGGCACAGACAGGGCTCACACACTAAACCATGTGGCACAGACAGGGCTCACACACTAAACCATGTGGCACAGACAGGGCTCACACACTAAACCATGTGGCACAGACAGGGCTCACACACTAAACCATGTGGCACAGACAGGTCTCACACACTAAACCATGTGGCACAGACAGGTCTCACACACTAAACCATGTGGCACAGACAGGGCTCACAAACTAAACCATGTGGCACAGACAGGGCTCACACACTAAACCATGTGGCACAGACAGGTCTCACACACTAAACCATGTGGCACAGACAGGTCTCACACACTAAACCATGTGGCACAGACAGGGCTCACACACTAAACCATGTGGCACAGACAGGTCTCACACACTAAACCATGTGGCACAGACAGGTCTCACACACTAAACCATGTGGCACAGACAGGGCTCACAAACTAAACCATGTGGCACAGACAGGGCTCACAAACTAAACCATGTGGCACAGACAGGGCTCACACACTAAACCATGTGGCACAGACAGGGCTCACACACTAAACCATGTGGCACAGACAGGGCTCACACAGTAGACCATGTGGCACAGACCGGGCTCACACAGTAGACCATGTGGCACAGACCGGGCTCACACACTACAAGATTCCTCACTTGGTCGTGAGGATTGTCCATACCACCGTGTCTCGCAAAAACAGTTATGTGATTAGATTTAACGTAGCTACAACAAGCTGTGGCTCAAAGCAGTCTCATAAACGTGTTGTGTAAACCCAGCTTAAAATAGTCCATCATCTCAAAGAGCCATTCTACCCTCCACTATAGCACTGTGTAGCTCCTCATTCACAGCCTCATAACGCCCTGCTCTGGAGTTCAAAAAGTAGATCTGGTCGGTTGATAAGCGCGGATCGTATCCCTCCCTCTGCAACCGGGTCTTCTGGATTTTAAAGGTACCTAGGAGGAGGGAAACAAAGAAAATAGGTCATTCATATATTTGATTATTTCTTGGAATGAGCATTAGACGCTTCCTGCAAGGCCTTATAAAAAAATACAATTGATGGATATTTCACATTAGAATTAGCCTTGTGTCCAGTCCACTCACCTGTGGTGTCTACTTGTGGGGAGATGCGTAGGAACACGGGACGGGCGTAAGGGGGCAGGGCCTGTTGGACCTCTCGCAGGAACGCATCACAGTCAAATGTCCCTGTTGGGTCTGCAATGGCAGCCATCCCTGCCTTCCCTTCCACATCTACGGGGAGACAAACAACACGCCAGGCTTTTCACAACACCATGCTGCAAAGGGCCAAAGACAAGTCTTCCTAATCACTCAACCTCCCTGTAGACCGGTCGATTTTAACATTTATTTAACAGGGACAATGCTGTCAAATCAACATTTAAAAGGCCCAATTCAGCTGTTCTTACATCAATATCAAATCATTTCTGGGTAACAATTAATAACAATAGTGATATTTTTCCATTAAAATTTGAAGAAATAAACAAATTGCTTCTCTTTTTTTTTTATAGCAAAAAACTATTTCTCAAGCAAGAATTTTGCCTGGGAGTGGTTTGAGTGTAGAGGAGACAAATGAAAACTAGCTGTTACTGGCAGAGAGGTTTGGAACTCTTATTGGTCGATTAACTAGAATTACCACCTGGTGATGTCACCAGGCAAGCCGAAACTCCACCCATGCAAAACCTGCTGATTAGAAGTTTCTGTGTAGATTATATTTTCAACCAGCAACTATCAGGAAATAGCACTGGTCAATTTTGTTAACACTTTTACAGAGTTTGTTTCATCAGCTGTACAATGATCAGCTGTACAATGATACAAAACACAGGAAAAACAGAATTTTGACTGCACTGGGCCTTTAAGTGGAGAGTAACTCCTGGTTTCAACTCCTGTCACTATCATACATGTAACATGGTGCACATAATGTGAACTTCATCTCACCTGGTACAGATACCCCATACACAGCCACATCGGCCTGGCCCAGCAGACCACTCAGTGTTCCCTCCACCTCGGTGGTGGAGACGTTCTCTCCTCTCCAGCGGAACGTGTCTCCACTGCGGTCCCGGAAGTACATGTAGCCTAGCTCATCCATCACCAACACATCCCCTGGGAGGAGGCAGAGAGGTGACTTGATGACAAATCACATTGTGGTAAAAATAATAAAAAGATCATGACTGATATAATAGCATTAATTCCAAGTATGATAATCGAAATAAACATTAAATCGACAATTATTGTTTAATCACACAAGAGCCTGTGGGTTTACCTGACAGATATGCCGTGTCATTTTTCTTGAAGACGTTGTTGGCAATCTTCTTCCTAGTGGCATCCTGGTTGGCGTAGCCATCAAACCTCCGTAGCGGATCCTGTTGGTTGATCCTTCCCACCAGCAGCCCTGGCTCCCCTGAAGAGAGGAGTCGTACATGGAGAGGTCAATCTATCCAAGTCTAGTTATGAATCCCTTTTTACATACATTTTTCACAACATGCTTTACATTTACCCAGGTTAACATTCACACAGTTGGTTTTGTAAAAGTCCTATATTTATCGATATCGTGTCTAAAAATGTAGACTTTCGATATCGGTGCCCATTTACTTACCAGGACGGCAGGGCACACACAGGCCGTGCCTGTCCCTCACCAGCTCTGTGGTCTCCTCATCCACTTTCATGAGGCAGATTGGGTACACATTGGGCAGGATGCGGCTGTTGAACCCACAAGCTCCCACCTTGCCAGTGGAGAAGACATAAAAAGTATTTGATACCACAGGAAGAGCCTTTTATGTAAATGTTATGTAAAAAAGAAATAATAATGGCCCAAGAATAGATCATTGAGGTACACAGCATTGTATTGTGGCTCTATAAAAGCAAAAATATATTGCTCTCTATTATTTACATACTTGTTGATTAAGGCAGTTGACAACATTACCCATGACCCCTACCTTGCCGTCCATGTTGGCGATGCTACAGTTGCATTCAGTGGCTCCGTAGAACTCCCCAACCTGGGCCACCCCAAAGCGCTCGGTGAAGGCCTCCCAGACACTAGGGCGCAGCCCATTCCCCACCGCCAGGCGAACCCGGTGACCCTTCTCAGATGGCCGCACCGGCTGGGACAGCAGGTAGCGACAGATCTCCCCTATGTACTGCACCACCTAGTGGACGGATGGGGAACAGCGTAGACATCAGATTTAAATTCAATGCGGGTTTCAATCAAAAATCTTATAGCTGCACATCGACCACTCAAGAGTCAGATGTTCTTCCTATGCTCATAGAAAAGGATACATAAGCTTTTTTCTACTTACAGTGCAGTTGTGCTTGATGCAATCTTCCCAGAAGCGACTGGCTGAGAATTTCTTCTTCACCACCACAGTGAGTCCATTGATGAGACACTGGCCTACACCCATGATATTACCTGTAAAGGAGAGGAACATTGGACAGCCAGTGAGGTTGACAGGTTGAGGAGGAGAATCAGGACCACACTGTCAGACCAAACCAAATGACTCCTAAAAGACAGTAGAAGGTGATGGGACAGAAACAAAATATGGAGAGATGGATGAAGAGAAGACACACACACCTGCAGAGTGGTAGAGGGGAAGGCAGTCGTAGATGATGTCATCCTGGCGCATGCGGAAAGCATGGTAGCCAAAAGCAGCGATACGGTAATACCTGAAGATAGAACAACACAAAAAGGATTCAATAATCAAATACATGAATGCAGTGGGTGCTAAGCTATGCTATAGCATTGGGAATTACCATACGCAGAAATACACCAGACAAGTGTCTCGCTGCTGGATATTAGGATGCTGAGACTGAGAGACTCACCGACTGTGCACCACTATGGCAGCTTTCGGGAGTCCTGTGGTGCCTGAGGTGTATATATAGAACAGACGATCTGTTGGGGTTGGTGGTTGTGGGGGAGGATGGAGAGAGGAAAGGGTGAAGGAGAGGGTGAAGAGAAGGAGAGGGGGGGAATGGGAGGGTGGAGGAAGGATAAAAGGAAGGGAGGGAAGAGGGAAGCAGGGGAGGATGAAGAGAGGAAGGGAAGGTTAAATAACATGACTGAAACAACACATTCTATTTACAACAGTGAGACTGATACTCACAACCACAGAGAGACAAGTGGTAACTGGTACCCATGCAAACCAAGATGCGGACCCCCACTCACACTGTCCTAAATGAGAGCACAGAGACCCCAGATATTTAGCAAAATCCTGGCATCTCCATAATACTCTCCGGGGTGGCCAATTGACTGACGGGGCTGCCCACTGATACACCTGAGACTGAATAAGCAATACCCTAAAGAAAGTTCCCCAAACTTCTCCTCGAGTACTCCCAGCCTGGTCCACTTATTCAATCTATTCCCGTTCTAGCACACCTGATAAAAATAAATAAATATATACAGTTGAAGTCGGAAGTTTACATACACTTAGGTTGGAGTCATTAAAACTCGTTTTCAACCACTCCACAAATTTCTTGTTAACAAACTATTGTTTTGGCAAGTCCGTTAGGACATCTACTTTCTGCATGACAAGTCATTTTTTAAACAATTGTTTACAGTCAAATTATTTCATTGTATCACTATTTCAGTGGGTCAGAAGTTTACATACACTAAAGTTGACTGTGTCTTTAAACAGCTTGGAAAATTCCAGAAAATTATGTCATGGCTTTAGAAGCTTCTGATGGGCTAACTGATGGGCTAACTGACATAACTTGAGTCAATTGGAGGTGTACCTGTGGATGTATTTCAAGGCCTACCTTCAAACTCAGTGCCTCTTTGCTTGACATCATGGGAAAAATAAAAATAAATCAGCCAAGGAATCAGATTTTTTTTTGTAGACCTCCACACAAGTCTGGTTCATCCTTGGGAGCAATTTCCAAACACCTGAAGGTACCACGTTCATCTGTACAAACAATAGTACGCAAGTATAAACATCATGGGACCATGCAGCCGGCGTACCGCTCAGGAAAAAGATGCATTCTGTCTCCTAGAGATGAACGTACATTGGTGCGAAAAGTGCAAATCAATCCCAGAACAACAGCAAAGGACCTTGTGAAGATGCTGGATATCCACTGTATCCACTGTAAAACGAGTCCTACATCAACATAACCTGAAAGGCCGCTCAGCAAGGAAGAAGCCACTGCTCTAAAACCGCCATAAAAAAGCCTCTGGTCTGTCCTCTGGTCTGACGAAACAAATATATAATTTTTGGGCCATAATGACCATCGTTATGTTTGGAGGAAAAAGCGGGAGGCTTGCAACCCGAAGAACACCATCCCAACCGTGAAGCACGGGGGTGGCAGCATCATGTTGTGGGGGTGCTTTTCTGCAGGAGGGACTGGTGCACTTCACAAAATTGATGGCATCATGAGGTAGGAAAATTATGTGGATATATTGAAGCAACATCTCAAGACATCAGTCATGAAGTAAAGCTTGGTCGCAAATGGGTCTTCCAAATGGACAATGACCCCAAGCATACTTCCAAAGTTGTGGCAAAATGGCTTAAGGAAAACAAAGTCAAGGTATTGGAGTGGCCATCACAAAGCCCTCAATCCTTTAGAAAATTTGTGGGCAGAACTGAAAAAGCGTGTGCGAGTAAGGAGGCCTACAAACCTGACTCAGTTACACCAGCTCTGTCAAGGGGAATGGGAACAACTTAATGTGGGAAGCTTGTGGAAGGCTACCTGAAACGTTTGACCCAAGTTAACTTCTCTAGGGTAGGGGGCAGCATTTGGAATTTTGGATGAAAAGCATGCCCAAATTAAACTGCCTTCTACTCAGGCCTAAAATTAGTAGATTTGGATAGACAACACTCTAAAGTTTCCAAAACTGAAAAAAAATAATGCCTGTGAGCATAACAGAACTGATTTGGCAGGCAAAAACCTGAGAAAAATCCATTCAGGAAGTAAGATTTTTTTTGTTGTTGTTGTATTTTTCTATTCAATGTCATTACAGTATCCATTGACTCAGGACTCAAATTGCAGTTCCTATGCCTAGATGTCAACAGTCTTTAGAAATTGTTTCAGGCTTGTATTCTGAAAAATGAGGGATTAAGAGCAGTCAATGAGTGGACCCTGCCGTGCCACAGAGCTTTTTCATGTGTGCGACCGAGAGAGTGCCTTTCTTGTTAACCTTTTATATTGACAACATTATTGTCCGGTTGAAATATTATCGATTATTTAGGCTAAAAACAACCTGAGGATTGAATATAAACATCGTTTGACAATTTGGATTTTTTTTGTCTGCCTGTTGTGACTGCGTTTGAGCCTGTGGATTAATGAAGAAAATGCAAACAAACTGAGGTTTTCAGATATAAAGAGAGACTTTATCGAACAAAAGGAACATTTATTGTATAAATGAATGTCTTCTGAGTGCAAACATATGAAGATCATCAAAGGTAAGTGATTAATTTTCTCTCCATTTCTGACTTGTGTAACTCTTCTACTTGGCTGGTTACTATTTGTAATGATTTGTCTGCTGGGCTATGTTCTCAAATACTTGTAAAGTATGCTTTCGCCGTAAAGCATTTTTGAAATCTGACAGTGGTTGGATTCACAAGAAGTTAATCTTTAAACCTATGTAAAATAGTTGTATCTTTTCTGAGTTTTTATAATGAGTATTTCTGTATTTGAATTTGGCTCTCTGCAATCTCACTGGATGTTGGCCAGGTGGGACGCTAGCATTGCAGTGCCTTAGACCGCTGCGCCACTCAGGAGGCCTGATATATCTAATCAAGGGCTTGATGATTAGTTGACAGGTTAAATCAGGTACGCTAGAACCGGAATAAATCAAATACATACCCTCAGCCAATTCCATGTGAGGAGAAGTTAATTTGCCCTGGAGATAAGTTCATACCAACAACACATTATTTACTCAAAGCTCAGCTGACACCTGGAGCTGTCAATCAAAGCCAAATCTGCCCTAGACTGAATCTGTAACACGCATACCAAAAAATAACCAGGACTGAGTAGAATACAAAATCACCAGGAAATTGGGATAGATCAATCATCTTAGGGAAAGAGCTTCCAATTTAGTCTTGGTAATTACAGCTCTTTGTCTGAGCGAGACAGTGAGTGACAAGGAAAAGTGACTGAACTGTTTTATTTCACTTGAAAAAGTGAGGTTGAGAGTGGAATATTCATGTGGAAAACACTCCATGCATACAGATCCATTTTTTTCTTGTGGCCACATTTTACCCATCAGCTCTGACCTACTAAGCTGTCAATGTGAGATGGGTATTAGCTGATAGTTGTGGACTCTAGCTAAACTGTTTTACATATGGCGAGATACATTTGATCTTGTTGGAGACTGGCCAGAGATTGTGAGGTATATGTTACCTTGGCAGCAAGAGAGCATAGTAGTGTGTAGTATTATGGTGTTATACACAATATTACATTCTGAAATGCTTCAAAATAAGTGTCCAGCCACAGGTATCTGTAAGTTATAGGAGACTGGATGAAGAATAAGATGTGAGGGGAAGGAGGACACTCACCATTGAAGCTCTTGGGTGGGATGCAGGGAGGAGGGGGCAGTGTAGGGGCCGAGGCCAGGATATAGTCCAGATTCTGGGCAGACAGGGAGGCAAGACAGTCTACACTGAGCTCTCCTGTACAAAACCGCACCATCGACGGGCTCAGGGATGAGCTCACCTCCAACATGGCTGAGGAGACAAAGAAAGAGAGGAGGGAGAGATAGGAGTGCGAGAAATAGAGGAAAGAGGCAGAGAGATGAGGCAGAGAGAAAGGGGGAGAAAGATTACAGGAGAGAGAGGGATAGAAGAGGAATAGGGAGAGTAGAGGGATAGAAGAGGTAGAGGGATAGAAGAGTTGAGAGAGAGAGGGATAGAAGACGGAGAGAAGACAGAGAGTAGAGGAGTGAGCCACAGGATATTTCATTAGGGGACTTTCACTGGGAGTGAATACAGAATTGAAAGGTAGTTATCGATTAACTACCTGGTCAAGGGAAGAGACAAATCATAATTACAAGAAAGATTGTGTACTGATGCATTATGCATAGAATGTTGACAATAAAAGTGCAACAAAACAAATGAGCAGACAGAACATCACTGTTGACCCAGACATGACCCAGACAAACAGAAAGCAAGACAGAATACTGACATAAGCAGACGGAACACTGCTGCCAGACAGAATGTCGACCCACCCGGACAGAATCAACAGACAGAATTCTGAGATGGAATATTGCAACAGACCAGCAGGAAAAAAAATTGTTGGAACGCTTTATAATGATAGTTAGATGTCTGGAGAAGCAGACGCAAGACTGTTGCCAGACAGGTGACCCACCCAGATGTACAGAGACAGAATTGGAATATTGCAACAGGCCATCAGAATATTGGAAATTATCTTTGGAATGCTTGCAAGAAGAAACCTGCATTGACTGATTTAGGACCAGTTTTGCATTTTAAATCATAATGAGTAAGAGGAGTGACCCGATCCTTGATCAGCAGATCATAGACTTAATAATAACATAATAACACACAGAAATAAGAGCCTTAGGAAAATGAATATGGTCAAATCCGGAAACTATCATTTAGAAAATAAAACGTTTATTCTTTCAGTGAAATACAGAACCGTTCCGTATTTTATCTAACGGGTGGCATCCAAGTCTAAATATTCCTGTTACGAGCCAGGCGGCCCAAACTGCTGCATATACCCTGACTCTGTTGCACAGAACGCAAGAGAAGTAACACAATTTCCCTAGTTAAAACATATTCATGTTAGCAAGCAATAGTAACTAAATATGCAGGTTTAAAAATATATACTTGTGCATTGAGTTTAAGAAAGGCCTGGTGTTTATGGTTAGGTACACATTGGTGCAACTACAGTGCTTTTTTCGCGAATGCGATTGTTAAATCACCCGTTTGGCGAAGTAGGCTGTGATTCAATGATAAATTAACAGGCACTGCATCGATTATATGCATCACAGGACAAGCTAGATAAACTAGTAATATCATCAACCATGTGTAGTTAACTAGTGATTATGTTAAGATTGATTGTTTTTTCTAATATACGGTTAATGCTAGCTAGCACCTTACCTTGGCTCCTTGCTGCACTTGCATAACAGTAGTCAGCCTGCAACGCAGTCTCCTCGTGGAGTGCAATTTAATCAGCCATGATCATGTCCAAAAATGCCAATTACTGATTGTTATGAAAACAGCCCTAATTAATTGGCCATTCCAATTAATCGGTCGACCTCTACCCCAAACCCCACATTTCCAAATCCCACCTACCACCAGCCAGCTCGGCTCCGAAAACGATCCCTCTGGACACAGACACTCCAACACAGTGCAGGAGAGCGTCCCTCCGCAGGTTGAAGTTGATGAGTGCTGCCTCCACCCCCACCTTGGCCAGGCCCAGCCAGAGGGCCACCTGCAAGGGCCGGCTCTCCATGAAGAGGGCCACCACATCCCCCGGGGCCCAGCCCTGTGCCAGAGCCCATTGGGCCACAGCGTTAGACAGCAGGTCCAGCTGGGTGAAGGTCCACGTCTCTCCTGTGGCATCGTAGATGAGGGCGGGTTTATTTGGGTGCTGATTCACTGTCTGGGCAAAGATGGAGGGGATATTGCTGTTGCGCCGTAGGTGGTGCCACAAGGCTATCTTGACTCGTAACAACACGTAAAGGCCACTGGAAGGAGTACAGAAAGGGAGATTAGGGAGAGAATGTCACTATTTTACCATTACCTATAGTGATGATGACTAACTAGTAAAAAGGTACATTTCCTGAAGAAAATGTATGTGCCTGCTTCAGCAGTCTAAATGTGTTTTTTATGGTAGTAGAAGTTGACGCAAGCACACTACATATTCTTAACAAATTAAAGGCACCCACTTTAGGTCTCTTTTGGCAGTACGGACTACGATGTAGAGGTACTTCCAACCACCTGTGCCCAGAAAGACCCCGAAGCCTGCTGCTAAGCTCCAGGACCAGGGGACCCCGAAGAGACGCAGCAGACCCAGCGATCCCAGGGACAAAGAGGCACTCACTGCATTGCGCATCCTAGCAGTGGAGAGGAGTTTCAAAGGGTTATAAGGGTGGGATAAGTGAGCGAGACAGGCCTACAGCATGGTGTTAAAATGTAATGGCAGAGGGGTAAGGATAGAGGGTGTACTACACGTGGCAGTGGAGGATAGAGGTAAGAGTGCTTTTGGACCAGTCTCTCTTATAAAAATGACTAACTTGACTGTAAATGACTACCTAACTTGACTAATTTCAACAGTGAAAATGTAAATATTTGTGATGAATTAAAATTAAATGCGAGGTAGCCTCGACCTTATAGCATGGCTTATAGGATTACATACTGTATAGTTGGTGTTTGAACCGTGATTTATTTGTTATTTTAGGCAGGCTAGTTAAAGTGCACTGTGCAAAAATGTTATCATATAATGCAGCGTTGCCTACAGAGCGTAGGCCTGGTCTCTTACCTATGATCATACACGACCCGACGAGGAACTATTTGAGAGCGATGTCCCTAACCTTTCACCTAGTAACCGAGTATTCTTCAAAACGTTCAATAGCGCTTTAGCCACTACCAGGCTTGTATACAAATTAGAATCGCCACCACACGCTGTTGAGTTCGTTGCAAGGATAACATTTATCATTTGAAATATTGCTACATTAATACGTATCTAAATGTTACAACAGTTTAACTGTCACCGCACCAAATTGCTATTAGAACAACGGTTCTCATGTAACAATGCATCAATTTATGAACATCAAATACATAGCCTACGCGCTCTAAAGAATTCCGAAACAGATTCACTAAATTATGGAATGACTAGACAGTTAATGGATACTTATCTATTTGTAGTTGCCGAAATATAAGAATCACAGTACTATGTACTCCATATTGAATGTTATTGCATTGCGACGACACCCCAACAGCACCGCCCAAATAGTATCGTCCTTTCTCTGTGAACTCAGCCATTAGCTCCTCATCGAATTACCGACTCAATCCCATTGGCCGATGTTATGATGACGA
Organism: Oncorhynchus kisutch; assembly: GCF_002021735.2. Classification (NCBI taxonomy): domain Eukaryota; kingdom Metazoa; phylum Chordata; class Actinopteri; order Salmoniformes; family Salmonidae; genus Oncorhynchus; species Oncorhynchus kisutch. Next base: position 84,296,504 of record NC_034179.2, on the reverse strand, counting down.
AGGAGAATCCACCTCTTGGCCCGCCTGTTTCAGGTTCACTTCATCTAGTTGACCAATGATTGCAAGTGTTGCTACATATTGAGACTATTAAATCAAATTCAGACAAAACTGTGTACTGTATACAGATATCCTACTGAAACGATATATGTGTGTGATGCAAAAAGCCCTGATCTATTCTCTACTTTGTCATACAGAGGCTCTCAGGTAGGCTATACTTTCCTTATGAGTCAAATAGTTTTGACCTCTACAGTAGCCTAATTCGTTCTACAAATGTTGAAATTAAACTTTGTGAAGGAGCAGCTGTTTATTTTGAATCACAATGAAGCAATTCCATGCCGCAATTTAAAGTAAACATAAACATTACAACAGTCTGGTGGGTTACAACAAAGATGATCTATTATATTGACAAGATAGTCAAGTGGTCGATCTCACAATGGAAATACATGTCCTCAAAGATGGAAAGCAGGTGCGGGAGGCGAGATCAGGTGGAACCATTCTAGCCAATTAGAGGGCAGAAAAAGCGTGTGAACAACAGGCATAACTGATATAAAGATATTGTTTTTCCAAAGTTGCCGAAATACCACGTGTAACAACCTAACCATTACAAAACGTATATTGATCAAATAAGCCTCATGTAGCAAATTAGCAATTAATTTTTTTTGTTGACCATATTTGACACTGGCATTGACCATTCAAAAATTCCTCACTTCGTGGTCTTATTTTCATGGAAAGATTTTGGGCGGAGTAAACCCTGTCGCTTCGCCTCTTCTTCACTGTTTAGAAGCATTTCAACACAAATACAGTAGTACAAATTAGAGACTGATAAGCTTGCAGGTGTTTACAGGTCACTAAACTAAGTGAAACATCTCTAATGTGTTTATGAGTTGACGAACTCATGACTGCCAACTGCCCTTCTGCTATGAGTGTCCACATTCTTGTACTGTAGGCCTATGCATCAATGTGCAGTATCTCAAACCTGTTTCACTTGGTGTTTTTAAGCTCTCTCTTCACTCAGTTCATCACAGAGAGTGTATCCACAAATGGGAATATCTTTACACACATTCATGGGTCAGTGTAGTCCAATCCCCTGTCTGCGTGAGGCTGTAGTGCAGGAGCTGCTCTGTGTCAGGGTGGACCTGGAGTCTGGCTGGAGGACGCGGAAGACCCTGCGCAGCACAGCCCGTCTGAGCAGGATGTAGACCCAGGGGTCCAGGATCTGGTTCCAGGTGGCCATGCGGAGGCCCAACAGAACCAGCTTCTCTGACTGACGTACTGTGTGGCTGGAGCCTCGCCCGCCGCGGCAGAACTGACCCACCAGCAGAGAGATGGAGATCTGGTGATGGTGGACAGAAAAGCCACTATGTTAGAGACATAAAAGCCAATGTGGGTCATTGAAAGGCACACTGTATATGAGACAGGCCTGAATAAATGAGGTGAATATGTTGTATCCTACTATTAATTTTAGAAACACTTATGTGTCTGTGTTTAAACAAGCAAAAGCCTTGTCTACAATATGCAGCCTACCAATGTTAAACCATCTACAGTATAAACAAGGTCAAATGTCAGTGGAGGCTCTAGCTACTCACTAGAAAGGGGCTCCAGCACACACAGGACACCATCGTGATCACTGTCAACTGGGCCATCATCTCTACATCCAGCGAGCGTAGGGGAGAGGAGGAGGTTCTTCCATATCGTCCTGGTGCTGCTGTAGTGTTTGTCCTGATGCCCTGGGAGCTGAGCCTGGCCTGCAGCAGAGCCAGCCCACTCAGGGTGTTACAAATCAGGGAGAGGCTGAGCGCCGTGAGCCCCAGGCCGGAGAAGGTGAGGGCCAGGCTGGCGTCGGCCGTGGAGAGCGGCCCGTGGACTGTCAGAAAGCACCAGGTACCAGGGAACTGGGTTGTGTAACTACCCACGTCCACCAGGGGGAGCCCGGCCAGCAGCAGGGCTAGGGAGGACAGCAGGAGGACAGCCAGACGCATGTGGGCCACCGTGATCAGGGCAGAGTGGAGGAGGGGCTGGGTAATGCCCATACAGCGCTCCACGGCCATGGCACTGCCCAGTAATAGAGGGCACAGGCCGAAGAACACCAAGCTGGCACCGAACAGTTGGCAGAACATCCCGGCAGGCTCGGTGGTGTCACGCATTCCTGCAGCCACCCTGTGCCTCCGACTCTGACCCAGGTGCAGATGGAGGGCAAAGGCACCAGGGATCAAATTACCAGCCAGGTCGGTTAGCAGTAGAGCCCCCACTAACAACAGGAACGGAGCTTTGGCCCGATGTCTGAAGCGTACATAGGACTTGGCCAGGATGCCCAGGGCGCTTAGGTTGGAGAGGCCACCCAGGGTCATGGTGAAACAGGACAATCCAAAGGAGGGAGGGTTTATGAGGGGTGGCAGTGTGGTGGCATTCAGGGTCTGGATGGATGGACAGGGGCAGGAGGAGAAGTTGAGCTCTGGGAGGTGATGGAGGACAGAGGGAGAGGAGGGGGCAGAGACTGTAGCCATGACGTCATAGAGGAGCAAGGAGTATTCAGCTTCAATACCATCTGCAAAGAATGATCGATATTAAGTTGAAGACTGGTTCAAATGTTTGTAAGCAAACAGTACTTGAGTATTAGATCTATGTAATCCAGCCTGGTCTCATAGACTAGATGTAACATAGTACATGTAAATCCAGGGCACACAAATTTGTATCATATGTTACGTTTGGTATGGGTACATAAGACAGATGATTGCTTGAGTTGGGATGGATGGGTGCATGTATAACGCAAATGTCTAGCAACCCAAAGGTTCCGAGTTTGAATCTCATCACGGACAACTTGAGCATTTTAGCTAATTAGTAACTTACTACTTTTTAGCTACTTTGCAACTACTTAGCATGTTAGCTAACCATGCCCCTAACCATAGCCCTTTTAGCTAACCCTATCCCTAACCTTAACCCTTTAACCTAACTCCTAAACTTAACCCTACCCCTAACCTAGCTAACGTTAGCCACCTAGCTAGAATTCATAAGATAACATACTTTTAGCAAATTCATAACATATTGTATATTTTGCACATTTGTAACATAGTCCCTTTTGCAAATTTGTGACATAATAAGAATTGTAATTCGTAACATATACGAAATGGGTGATGGACATCAACAAATGAATGATACCATACGAAACTAAATATATACTAAATGGAGTGTCATGGATTTACGTGCAGAATTATACTAAATGCTCTGAGACCAGATTGTGTAATCAGTTGTAATAGGACAGGGATGAGTACTGGCGTGACTTGAGACAATTTGAGAATCTGAGAGTCAGACTTACATAAGGCCATTGATCAGTTAATTTATTTTTATGTTGAATTGTCAAAATGAAATGTCTCTCCAAAGGGAAATTCATTTTCTGCATGACTACAACTTAGTACTAATTTAATTTAACAAAACTCCTAGATATCTCAAGTGCACCTGTGTGATTACAAGCATTCCCTTTGAGGCACATTGAGTGATTATGTGTCACAGGTGGTCTGTGTAGGACTCTTGAGGATTTTAACTTCGCATTAGAACAGACCCTGATTGCACTGAAAAGTCTGTAATGAGACACTAATGGAAACTTGCCTGGTGCTTCTTTGCCTCTGTGCCCTTTCAGGAACCATATCCAAACACTTACAGTGCTTTCAGAGAGTACTCAGACCCCTTGACTTTTGATTACACTTTTCCCCCTCATCAATCTACACACAATACCCCAAAATGACAAAGCAATAACAGGTTTAGATTTTTTTGCTAATTTATTATTTAAAAAAAACAATATATTTACATAAGAATTCAGACCCTTTACTCAGTACATTGTTGAAGCACCTTTGGCAGCGATTACAGCCTCAAGTCTTCTTAGGTATGACACTACAAGCTTGGCACACCTGTATTTGGGGAGTTTCTTTCATTATTTTCTGCAGATGCTCTAAGGCTCTGTCACGTTGGATGGGGAACATCGCTGCACAGTTATTTTCAGGTCTCTCCAGAGATGTCTGATCAGGTTCAAGTCCGGTCTCTGGCTAGAGAAGCCCTTCTCTCCCGATTGCTCAATTTGTCCAGGTGGCCAGCTCTAGGAAAAGTCTTGGTGGTTCCAAACTGGATGGAGGCCGCTGTCTTCTTGGGGACCTTCAATGCGGCAGGCGTTTTTTGTTGTTGGTACGCTTCCCCAGATCTGTGCCTCGACACAATCCTGTCTCGGAGCTCTACGGACAATTCCTTCGACCTAGTGGCTTGGTTCTTGCTCTGACATGCACTGTCAACTGTAGGACCTTATATAGACAGGTCTGTGCCTTTCCAAATAATGTCCAATCAATTGACTTTACCACAGGTGAACTTCAATCAAGTTGTAGAAACATCTCATAGATGATCAATGGAAACAGGATGCAACTGAGCTACATTTTGAGTCTCATAGCAGAGGGTCCGAATACTTCTGTAAATGGTATTTAGGTTTGTTTTTTTTGCAAAAAAATCTATAAACCTGTTTTCACTGTGTCATTATGGGGTATTGTGTGTAGATTGATGAGGAAAAATTATAATTTTAGGATAAGGATGTAACTTAACAAAATATAGGAAAAGTTGAGGGGTCTGAGAGGGGTCTGAATACACCTCTCTGGGAAGAGGAAGGGCGGGGGTTTATGCTTCATGATTAACGACTCATGGTGTATTCATCAACATCCAGGAACTCAAGTCCTTCTGCTCACCGGACCTATAATTCCTTACAATCAAATGCCTGCCATTTTACCTTCCAAAATAATTATTGTCAGTTATAGTCACAGCTGTGTACATTCCCCCTCAAGCAGACACCAAGACAGCCTTCAAGGAACTCCACTGCAAACTGGAAACCATATATCCTGAGGCTGCATTTATTGTAGCTGAGGATTTTAACAAAGCAAATTTGAGAACAAGGCTACCTAAATTCTACCAGCATATTGATTGCGCTACGTGCATGGGCAAAATCCTCGATCACTGCTACTCTAACTTCCGCGATGCATTCAAAGCCCTCCCCCACCCCCCCTTCGGCAAATCTGACCACGATGCCATCTTGCTCCTACCGTCTTATAGGCAGAAACTCAAACAGGATGAACCAGTGATGAGAACCATTCAACGCTGGTCCGACCAATTGGTAGCCACGCTTCAAGATTATTTTGATCACACGGACTAAAATACGTTCCGGTCAGCCTCAGAGAACAACATCGACCTATACGCTGACTCGGTGAGTGCATTTATAAAGAAGTACATTGGAGATGTTGTCCCCACTGTGACTATTAAACCCTACCCAAACCTCGGCTTCCCGGGTGACGCAGTGGTCTAGGGCACGGCATCTCAGTGCTAGCTGTGCCCACCAGAGACTCTGGGTTCGCGTCCAGGCTCTGTCGCAGCCGGCCGCGACCGGGAGGTCCGTGGGGGGACGCACAATTGGCATAGCGTCGTCCGGGTTAGGGAAGGTTTGGCAGGGATATCCTTGTCTCATCGCGCACTAGTGACTCCTGTGGCGGGCCGGGTGCAGTGCACACTAACCAGGTCGCCAGGTGCACGGTGTTTCCTCTGTCACATTGGTACGGCTGGCTTCTGGGTTGGATGCGCGCTGTGTTAAGAAGCAGTGCAGCTTGGTTGGGTTGTGTTTTGGAGGACGCATGGCTTTTGACCTTCGTCTCTCCCAAGCCCGTATGGGAGTTGCAGCGATGAGACAAGATAGTAACAAGACAAGATAGAAATTGTGGAGAAAAGTAAAAAATAAAAATAAAAAAGTAAAAGTAAAAATAAAATAAAAAATAAAACCTACCCTAACCAGAAATTGTGGATGGATGGCGGCATTCGCAAGTGAAATGGCAGTACAGGGACAGCAATTCATCGGCTCAGACACGAGACGTTTGTGGCAGGGTCTACAGGAAATCACGGACTACAAAAAGAAAGCCCGCCACGTCTCGCTTCCAGACAAACTAAACACCTTCTTTGCCTGCTTTTAGGATAATAGAGTGCATTGCGAAAGTATTCGGGCCCCTTGAACTTTGCGACCTTTTGCCACATTTCAGGCTTCAAACATAAAGATATAAAACTTTGTGAAGAATCAACAACAAGTGGAGTGGAACGACATTTATTGGATATTTCAAACTTTTTTAACAAATCAAAAACTGAAAAATTGGGCGTGCAAATCACGTCATGACGTTTCCCTCTTTGGGTACAGCAAGCCCCATCCCCCTCTCCCTGCCTCCCCCTGCCTCCTTCAACTAGGCTGCTGTGGTCAGAGAGGTCGTAAATTCCAAGAAGATCCTGCCTCATGGCCACACGGTATAGAGACAGAGTGAAGTTTCAGAGAGAACAAAGGAATTTCTTCCACCTCACAGAACTTGAGGTCTGAACAACATTTATGTTCCGGAGAAGGTATAAAAGATCGGTGAAGAATCCAGCCACGAACTGGTCCGTTTGTTACATTTTGGTAAATCTCATGGGAGACGGTGCGGCCACATTACCTTAACGCTGTTTATATAATAGCCTCAGATATGAGGTTTCCATCTCATTGTTGTATAAGATGAATGAGTGAGGATGATACTGTTTGTAAAATTGTGAAATGTGAATTTGGACTGTTTAATGAAGGAAACTCCAATTCCCTTTTGAGTTGAACTAAATCAGAGGACCGCCCATGTGCCCAGTTAGGGCATCCTGGGACAGGCCCTTTTCTGCAACTCCTGAATAAAACCCCAGCTTTGAGAAATGTTTTTCTCCATTACGAGAGGACAAAGGTTACAGACCATGTTTTCTCTCAATCACGAGAGGACAAAGGTTGAGACGATTGCTGAATCTTTTAACCATACCACGTGGTTAAACTCTTAGACTATCGATACCGACAGAATTAGAACAAGTCTTTGATATTAATTACTAGTCTGCAGCTAGGAATTTGGTATCATTGAACGCGAAGAACGACAACCGCCAAGACATCCATTCTACAACAACATGAATGAATGTCACTCTGAACTACCCACGACAGAGAGAAAGAGAGAGAGGACGGAAACTCTTCAACAGAAACTAACTTTTCAGCAGAGATCCCGACGACACACCTAGCGTAAATATATATATTGATTGCAGTTGTTCCCAAATGAGTGAGCGTTCATGTGCAAAGGATTATCATTTCAATTGTTATAATTATCAACTGTGCGTTGTCTTCTCAGTCGACCCCCACTCCCCTTTTGTCTAACAAGCCACCATGCCAGTTTAGCCCACTAGGGGCACATTCTCCTATCATTTCTTGTAACCATATTTACTTTGTTGTTTTGTTTAAGCATTTCTGTGAATTACTTAGTTAGTAAATAAATGATTTAAGACAATTGATGTATGTATGACTCATGTTGAAGACTGGGTTCGTGCAAATAACCAACACTTTACGATGGTTGGAATGAGACTAACGTGAGGTAAAGTAAATAATTCATTAATTCGAAGACTAATTGATCCGATATATAATATCTGAAATGTTATATTAGGAAATTATAACTTTGTAATCTAAATATTTTCCTTGGTGCCCCGACTTCCTAGTTAATTACAGTTACATGATTAATCAGTTTAATCGCGTAAAACTAATTATAGAGAATCTTTGATAAAAACTAGAAGTCTTCATTTAATGATAGTAAAGACACGACACACATGTATATACTGTATTTTATACCATCTATTACACCTTGTCTATGCTGCTCCACCATCGCTCATCCATATACTTACATGTACATATTCTCATTCACCCCTTTTAGATTTGTGTGTATTAGGTAGTTGTTGGGGAATTGTTAGATTACTTGTTAGATATTACTGCACTGTTGGAACTAGAAGCACAAGCATTTCGCTACACTCACATTAACATCTGTTAACTATGTGTATGTGACAAATAACATTTTATTTTATTTTAATGCACTATGTATGCATAGTTACACACACCAGGCATGCACGCACACACATCGAACCCGATAACTTCAAGCCTGCCCTCAAATCTTTGCCTTAGTGTCACTCTGCACTCTCCAGGCATACATATCCCTTTTTCCAAGGTCCTCTAAGAGCTTCTGTATTTGTTGTGACAGAAATGACACATGACAAGACCCATGGGGCACCCTGGGAGCAGATAGCCATGCGAATGGGTGATGATTACTCATCATCACAGAACTGAGTACTAGTTTCATGGTTTGGCTGATAAAAAAGAAAGACAGAAAGTCTCACACTCTAAATACTGTATGCTCCCAACAATTGAATGGGTTAACCTGATAACCAAGGATGATTTTTGGGGTCTGATTTTAGTGACAGCTGTTTTTGCTGAATAGTCACAGGCCAACAGACTGGTTTGTGGAGGTTGTTTTCAGTCCTTGCTTTGTGTAAGCTTAGTCCTTGAGTAAATGTTAGTCTTTTCCTGCACATCTTAGTCTCTTGCAGGGAGCAACGGGCCACATTAATGAATTGACAGACCAGTTAGAGACATTGTTTCCTTTCCATTTATTGTAAATATGGACAACCAAATACTTTACGAGTAACTTTGATGCCACCTCTATACATCAAAATAACAAAAATATATCTCTTTAAAAATCAGGTGGTTTATAAGGTCACATTCCTACAATGACGACCATGTATGGTAAAGAAGTAAGATAGAAGGTTATCTCTCCAAATAAATGTACATTTTTTATTTTATTTAACCTTTATTTAACGAGGCAAGTCATTTAAGAACAAATTCTTATTTACAATGATGGCCTAGGAACAGTGGGTTACGCCTTGTTCAGGGGCAGAACAACAGATTTTTACCTTGTCACTTCAGGGATTCGATCCAGCAACCTTTAGGTTACTGGCCCAATGCTAGAAAGGACAACCAAATATGACTAAAAGTAAGTTAGATGTTCTCCATACATAGAAAACACACAAAATAGTTTATTATTTAAAAAATATATGCTTTTGGTGGAAAAATACAAAAATGTGGATTGTTCACGTGAATCAATTTGGCTATTTCAGACAAAATATGACTTAATTTCAAATGTGTATACATGACATGATATTTTCCATCACGTGTACATGCTTGTGATCCATTTTGATGTAATTTTCATTTATTTCACAATTGTGTTAATACACATACCATTGAAGCCCAATGTTTCCAGAAAAATGTTCTACAAACTTGAAATTTAAAAAAAATGTTTTTTTCATAATCAGAGGCCTATTAAAAGTATTTCTGAAGGGGAATCATTTGCATTTATAATTTTTTATTTTGATATATGCTTGGGTCTCAACAGGTTAAAGAAAGAGAGTGAAAAACAGATTGCTTACAGGGTACTTCTGAGCAGCTCAGAACAGAAAATTGATGCAGGGTTATTGCTCTGTGCCCGTAGTCAACACTTGAATGAGAAAATTACTGATCTCATCACTGAACATGGCCAGCACTCAAGTCTTCATTCATTTCTTCTACAGTCTGCTAGTATAGCTGCCCAATCCACTACATCCATGCTAGCCTGACAGAGGATAATGATGTTTCACACTCATGAGCCAGCTCTTTTCAAACAGCAAATTACAAATTGCATCCTTCCTTACCTTTCCTTCCGTCTGCTGGGGTAAAATTACACCGGGCACAATACAGAAATGAAATCTCCAGGTGGGCATGGGAATAATCAGTAGCTTTGTAAACTTGCTGGATAGCTGTTTCTCACTGTACTCCTTTATCCCTCTTTCTTTCTGCTGCAGTTTTTTACACCCTCTCTGTCACTCCCCTCCCCCTTCTTTTAGACGCTTCCTTGCCAATGAAGGTATATCCACGGAGGAACCAAGGTGAATATAAAGCTGAACATTTCAACTTGAGAGAGTAAAAGTAAAACTGACAAAGAACCTCCCTGATTATAAGACCACATGCTTCATGTTAGTAGAGGCAGGGCAGTGACAATGACCTAAGACGAGCCATTAGTCGTCATGTCATCTGAAGTGAATACATTACGTTTCCCCTTGATTCTCTTTACTGCGTTGTGCTCCTGTTTGAATCACAGTACACAAGTGCTCCCTATCAAACCTAACTGCAGATGCAACCATGCTATAACAACTGCAAACACATCTCCTCCCCTCACAAACTTGAGAAGAGCTATAGTAGCTAAAATACATATGAAAAAAAAAAAAATAAAAAAAAAAAAAAAATAATCCACATAAAAATCATTACATTTAGAGAGATCTGTTATTTTGCATGTCTCAATCCAACATATCTGCCTATGTTGTCCTTCCGCATCTGCAGTGGAAAGTGGCAGAGCTACAGTGCTGTTTGTCAGACCAGGAGACATCCCTAAAATGGGTCTTCTCACGAAACCGTCTGTAGCTTCTGAACCGTTTGGGCTACAAACTAATATGACGCCACTGTGAAAGGGTAGACTCTTCTGAAGGTAACCCATACAAATTCATGGAAGTATGGAGGTAGTTTTGTGCCAACAAAAATAAGGGGTTAAATATGTGTCCAAAAAAATCTCCTAGATATAGGACAGACACTTCAAAACCGTATTTCTTATGATTTATTTTTTTTACTCTCTTTTATTTTATTTTTGAATGTGTTATTCAATGCGTTTCTATGAGCTATAGTAGTAAAGGCCAAATTCAATATTTTATCAAATCATTTTTTTATATATATTTTATATATACTTTCAACAATTCTAAATCAAATAGCTAAATGATCCATAGTATGAACATCTTAAAACAATTCCATATGTTAGCTTAGTAACCCCCTCCCCCATTTTGATTGATGAGATGACAGTAAATTAGAACCTAATTGTGGCATAGCGAATTAAAATAATTGAAACAATGTTTTGAATATTTTATTAAGCAATTGCATGCCTAGTGCCAACATGATTATTCCTGAGTTAATCACACTTACCTTACACCATCAATCGGGCATGGTTCTTCATATGAATGTCACTTTGTGGAATGATACAGAATGCAGGATGAGGTGTGAAGGTCTTACCCATCCGATACCCAAATCAGCCTCTCTTGTCTGCAGCTGTGCCAGCATGGGTCTGTCAAACTCAATTCTGCAGGCAGAAGAGCACCGTCTCTTCTCTCATTACCATAGTCCAGTCACTGAGACACTCATTGTGACACTCGTTTCCTCTCTTTCTCTCTGAGTCTATATCTCCTCTCTCTCTCCATTCTCTCTCCCCCTTCCCACCCCCCTCTCTGACTCTTCTGTTGCTTTTATCTGATCTTCGCCCACAGGACCTGCATAATCTTCTCTCTTAGCCCCTCTCTGGGTCTCTGAGCCCTCCTACTGTCCATCTATTTATAATTCTCACATATTTTCTCATGTTTTCTCTTTATCACAGACATCATCACCAGGATGTTCTGCCTAATAAAGTCTCTGGTCTGTCTGTGATAACGATTATAAGTAACAGTTGGGCTGCAAGGGGTCAGATGTGTGGCTGTGTGGTCCTGTCACCTTTTTGCCTCCACTAATAATTGTAATTGGTTTCAGTATAAAAAGGCTGTCAAGTAACATTAGGGAATAATACAGATTTGTTTTAATGGTAATATTTTAGTTGTTTCACAGTAGTACTATGTGAGGAGAAAAGTTCAAAGATAAAATAGCTTCTTCATGGAACTTCATGGAAAAAAATTTGATTGGTAGATATTAGATCATTGGTAGACAATTACATTTCAAAAGGAACTGTAGAGCACCCATAATTAAAAGTATTAAGTATCAGATAAAACAATTTGCAAACATTCAAAACCACCTTCAGACCATTTACTAGACAGAACAGATTTATTTGTATAAATTCTTTCCACAAAAAATCTTTAAATGTTTTGTTAATTTCTTTACAGGTCTGGTAGGTAACATAAAGACAAGGCAAGGTAAACAAAACGGTACAGTCCCTCTACATTCCAGCTGAATCTCTTGGTGATAAAGTCATTTAATTTCTCTTTGTTTTCTGTCCCTGAGTAGCAGTCTAGCTCAGAGGAACGTGATGCTGTCTCCTCCTGCATGCACTTCAATTGGCTGTGCCTGAGAGGATTTTGGGTGAGACGCAACGGTTCCATATTCTCCACCAGTCTCCAAGGCACCTGTGGGGAATCCTGAGAAAGAACAACAAAAGAAAACCAGTTAGCATAGCAACAAAAGACAGAGCAGCAGAGAGAGCCACTCGCTTCAGTCAACTCCTGACTGGGGTAATCATTTGAGCTTACAGTTAATTATCCTACCTCCTTCCGTGAAGTTTAGAAATAAGCAGTCACCTTGAATGTTCAACCTTAAAGGAGCAATCTGGAGCCAGCTGTAAATGAACAAACTGCTTTGTTAATGTTTTAAAACCTCTTAAGGATCCAACTTTTTTTTATTTTAAATTTTCACCTAAAATGACATAACCAAATCTAACTGCCTGTAGCTCAGGACCTGAAACAAGGAGATACATATTCTTGATACCATTTGAAAGGAAAAACTTTGAAGTTTGTGGAAATGTGAAATGAATGTAGGATAATATAACACATAGATTTGGTAAAAGATTATACAAAGAAAAAAACAATGATTTTTTTTGTATTTCTTTTGTACCATCATTTTTGAAATGCAAGAGAAAGGCCACAATGTATTATTCCAGCCTAGGAGCAATTTAGATTTTTACCACTAGATGGCAGCAGTGTACCTGCAAAGTTTTAGATTGATCCAATGAACCATTGCATTTCTGTTCAAAATGTTGTATCAAGACAACCCAAATGTGCCTAATCGGTTTATTAATACATTTTCAAGTTCATAACTGTCCACTCTCCTCAAACAATAGCATGGTATTATTTTACTGTAATAGCTACTGTAAATTGGACAGTGCAGTTAGATTAACAATAATTAAAGCTTTCTCCCCATATCAGATATGTCAATGTCCTGGGAAATGTTCATGTTACCTACAACCTCATGCTATTCATATTAGTCTATGTTAGATTAACCGTCCCGTGAGGGTGTGGGGACACACACACACCAATCCTGTAGAGGTTAACTAAGGATTGCCTTGCGATTTGGGGTATATAAATCAAATAGGTGTATCCAATTTCTGCTGGCTTCATGACTGGCTTCAAAAGCAACCCATCTATTTTCTACACACTGATGCTTTTTTAATGGAAATGTGATTCTATCCTTGATGCAAGGAGTCACTTGCCCACATCTCTGGCAGTATTCATCCAGAAACTTGTAGTGTATAAGAGACATCCATTCCATTCAGTCCTGCCCTCCATGTGTTCACCCACAACACAGCACAATGACATTTTGAAAAGGTCTGTCCCACTGGGCACCAACTGGTTGAATCAACATTGTTTCAATGTCATTTGTCAACATATTGTGTCAATCAAACAAGACATAACAGTCACATGATTTGCACAGCAAAAAAACATGAGCAAGTAGGGTGGGATTGATACAGCAGTTCAAGATACAACCATTGAGAGATAATATTACTACCCAACAAAGGTCTTTGATGGTGGAGATGCACTAAAGCTTATGTAGCTGAGCCATGCAGCTTAGCTGTGGACTTCTCCAGAATAACAATGTTTTAAAAAAGTATACTTTCCAGGAACATTGAAAATAAATATTTCGATCAAACCACTTTTTTTTTATTGCATTTTTGGCAGCAGTTATGGCACATGAACAATTTCATTGAATGTCAAAAGGAATTCCTAGTAAAACAGACGAGGCGACATATATACATCAAGGTTTGAAGAAGGTATTTAATGTATGTCCAGAGACCACTGAGCATTCCCAAAAACACATGTACAGTATCTCAGTATTCACACCCTTCTTTTATCCCACATTTAGTTGTGTTAGAGCTTGAATTAAAAATATGTGTTTTGTCACTGGCCTACACATCGTATCTCATATTATCAAAGTGGAATTATGTTTTCAATTTTTTAAAACAAATTCATAAAAAATGAAAAGCTGAAATGTCTGGAGTCAATACGTATTCAACCCATTTGTTATGACACGCTTAAATACGTTCAGGAGTAAGAAGCTGCTTAACAAGTTACATACTAAATTGCATGGACTCATTTTGTTTGTAATAATAGTCTTAATGACTACCTCATCTCTGTACCCCACACATACACTTATACACATACACTTATACACATACACTTATACACATACACTTATACACATACACTTATACACATACACTTATACACATACACTTATACACATACACTTATACACATACACTTATACACATACACTTATACACATACACTTATACACATACACTTATACACATACACTTATACACATACACTTATCTATAAGGTCCCTCAGTCGAGCAGTGCATTTCAAACACATATTCAACCACAAAGACCAGGGAAGTTTTCCAATGCCTCGCAAAGAAGGGACTTATTGTTCATGGGTTAAAACAAGCAGACATTAAATATCCCTTTGAGCATGGTGAAGTTAATAATTACACGTTGGCTGGTGTATCAATACACCCAGTCACTACAAAGATACAGGTGTTCTTCCTAACTCAGTTGCCGGACAGGAAGGAAACCGCTCAGGGATTTCACCATGAGGCCAATGGTGACTTCAGAACAGTTACAGAGTTTAATGGCTGTGATAGGAGAAAGCTGAGGATGGATCAACAACATTTTAGTTACTCTGCAATATTAACCTGACTGAGTGAAAAGAATGTACAGAATCCAAAACATGAATCCTGTTTGCAACAAGGCACTAAAGTAATACTGCAAATAAATTGGCAAAGCAATTCACTTTTTGTCCTGAATACAAATTGTTATGTTTGGGGCAAATCCCATAAAACATATTTTCTGTAACGGTTCTCCTCGCCATCTGAGGAAGAGTAGTCAAGATCGGACCAATGCGCAGCGTGGTATGTGTCCATGTTAATATTTAATAAATCAACTGAACACTGAATAACAAAACAACAAAGAGAGTGAACGAAACAGTCCTGTAAGGTGCAAACACACAAAACAGAAAACAACTACCCACAACCCATAGTGGGAAAACAGGCTGCCTAAGTATGGTTCTCAATCAGAGACAACGATTGACAGCTGCCTCTGACTGGGAACCATACCAGGCCAAACCAGAAATACAAAACATAGAACAAAAACATAGAAAAAAGAACATAGAACGCACACCCTAGTCACACAATGGCCTAACCAAAATAAAGAATAAAAAGCCTCTCTGTGGCCAGGGCGTGACATTTTCAAGCATAGTGTTGGCTGCATCATGTTCTGGGTATGCTTGTAATCGTTAAGGACTGGGGAGTGTTTCAGGATTGTTACGGATACAGTTATCCTGTGTGTGTGTGTTTCTTTTCTCTCCTTCTCCCCTCACAGGTGAAAATCATCACTCCCCAATCAGTCAACAAACAATCATCAATCAGAAGACACACCTCCTCCTATTTCCTACCCTATCACAGTTCCTTCCCCATGGTTTAAAAACCCCATCATTTGTTTGCTCTAGAGCTAGCTCAATATCTTTCTGTAAATGCCATGTCTGTAGGTCTCTGTGTTTCACTCTCGCTTTGTGTCTTAACCTCTCTTTTGTTTGAGCACCTCCAAATCACTTTGTCATCTCCTGTGAGTATTGGTTTTGGTTATGGTGTTTGTGTTTGATTGCTGGTGGGAAAAGGGGAAACCAAGACAAGTCGCCCATGGGCATACACTACCAGTAGGTGAACTTTGTTAAATACACTAGTTAGAACTGGGCGGACCACCCACTGTATTTTTGGTTAGTTAGTTAGCTGTTGTTAAAGTAGGCTAGTCTAGCTTAGGGGTGTTTATGTATATTGTTTCTTTCCTTGGGTCCAGCTCAGCCCCTTTTCCTGCTTCCCCCCCCCATTACCGTGTGTTTATAAATAAACCTGGAGTTTGACGGTAGATTTCTTTTGTCGTGGTTATTTCGTTCACACTTTTACTTTGTCACAATAATAATTTGCATGAGTTATGTTACGGGTCTCATTACCATCCCCCCTAGACTGTCGGGCCAAAAGGGATTCGTAACAAGGATTTTAAAAATTATGGAATAGAACTAAGCACAGGGAAAATCCTAGAGAAAAACCTGGTTCATTCTGCTTTCCACCAGACACTGGGAGATGAATTCACCTTTCAGCAGGACAATAACTTAAAAGACAAGGCCAAATCTACACTGGAGTTCCTTACCAAGAAGACAGTGAATGTTCCTGTGTGGCCGAGTTACAGTTTTGACCTAAATCTACTTGAAAATCTATGGCAAGACCTGAAAATGGTTGTCTAGCAATGATCAACAAGAAATTTGACAGAACTTGAAACATATTGAAAATAATAATTGGCAAATATTGCACAGTCCAAGCGTGGACAGCGAGTTACCCTGAAAGACTCACAGCTGTAATCGCTGCTAAATGTACTTCTACAAACGATTGAATCAGGGGTGTGAATACTTTTGTACATTTGATATTTCAATATTTCATTTTCAATACATTTGCAAAAATGTCTAAAAACATATCTTCACTTTGTCATTATGGGGTATTGTGTGTAGATGAGTGAGAGAGAAAAAATCTATATAATTCATTTTGAATTCAGACTGTAACACAACTAAATATCTAATAAGCAAGGGGTATGAATACTGAATCAAGAGTGCAACCATTGAAGATACAGTATTATCATCCAAGTTTTATTCAGAAGTAACAATATGGTGTATAATTATGAGAACATTGTTCTACATCACCTTCCAGTTCACCTGTTCTCCAAATTATAGGAGCTAACTGTTCCAGAAGAAGTACCCGCAGGTGCACTTTTTTCGGTCTAGTTAAGTTTGAAGGAGAGAGTGGAGACCAGGCCAACAGATTTGGGAGTATTCAAAAGAGTCTCATCCAGGGTGTGTGTGGTGATAAGGGAATCCCAGGTACTCCGTAGGCTTTTAGAGCAGAGCGGAGTCTAAGGTTAAAAAAATTAAGAATGAAGTCCTTGGGAGATTATATAATTATTTGAGGTCTTGAAGTTTGAAGACCTGAATTGTCAAAGAAATTATTTCTACTAGACCATTGACGAAAAAACAAGGGTTTTGAGCCTGATAAGATTAGGCTATTATTCCTGTGAAAAGGGAATGAGATGTCTATTGGCCTGTCTCCACATCCACTCCATTAGCAATTATTGGACCCATTTGGAGACAGAGAATAAGTCTTGTAGTCTAATGGGTTTTATTAAAGCCTCTTCGATGGGATGCCTTGTGGCTTGATTAGTAGGATCCAGAAAAGTAAAGTAATATAATTGAAAGGTAGTTAAAACCATTCATTTAAACGGTTGACTTGAGGATAGAAATTTAAACTACAAGATTATGTCATGGTACCGAGTTTTCTACATGGCCTGTTTCTACAGATTGTCGATCTTGCTCATCTCCTCTCTACTTCTACCTAACTTCCCCTCACAGTCCCTTCAATTTCCCTTTAGTCCCTTTAGTTTGGCTGCTCAGCTTAAATATTCCTCACTTATCAAAGCCCTGCCATTTCCAACCAATCAGAGCACTTGGGAATGCGCATCTGGACACTGCACCCGCCCACTCGGGTCAGAGTGTTATCGTCATCCAAAGGGGGAAGTATACAGGGGGTACCGGTACAGAGTCAATGTGTGGGGGCACCGGTTAGTCAAGGTAATTGAGGTAATATGTACATGTAGGTAGAGTTATTAAAGTGACTATACATAGACAATAACAGAGTAGCAGCAGCGTAGAATGGGGGGGGGGGCGCAATACAAATAGTCTGGGTAGCCATTTGATTAGGTGTTCGGGAGTCTTATGGCTTGGGGGTAGAAGCTAGTATCGCTTACCTTGCGGTAGCAAAGAGAATAGTGTATGACTACTGTGGCTGGAGTCTTTGACCATTTTTAGGGCCTTCCTCTGACACCGTCTGGTGTAGAGGTCCTGGATGGCAGGAAGCTTGGCCCGGGTGATGTACTGGGCCATACGCATTACCCTCTGTAGTGCCTTGCGGTCGGAGGCCGAGCAGTTGCCATACCAGGCAGTGATGCAACCCGTCAGGATGCTCTCGATGATGCAGCTGTAGAACCTTTTGAGGATCTGAGGACCCATGCCAAATCTTTTCAGTTTCCTGAGGGGGAATAGGTTTTGTTGTGCCCTCTTCACGACTCTCTTGTTGTGCTTGGACCATGTTAGTTTGTTGTTGATGTGGATGCCAACGAACTCTCAACCTGCTCCACTACAGCCAGTCGATGAGAATGGAGGCGTGATCGGTCCTCCTTTTCCTGTAGTCCACAATCATCTCCTTTGTCTTGATCACGTTGAAGGAGAGGTTGTTGTCCTTGCACCACACGGTCAGGTCTCTGACCTCCTCTCTATAGGCTGTCTTGTCACTGGGAAGCTCTCTGCTTGCTGTGCTTCCCTTTGTAGTCTGTAATAGTTTGCAAGCCCTGCCACATCCGGCGAGCGTCGGAGCTGGTGTAGTACGATTCGATCTTAGTCCTGTATTGACGCTTTAACTGTTTGATGGTTTGTCGGAGGGCATAGAGGGATTTCTTTTAAGCTTCCGGGAATAGAGTCCCGCTCCTTGAAAGCGGCAGCTCTACCCTTTAGCTCAGTGCAGATGTTGCCTGTAATCCATGGCTTCTGTTTGGGGTATGACCCCATGTTGTAAGTGTAATGCCATTTCCCATTTATTCATGTACATGTGTATATTGCATAGTTATACCCCTTAACTAACACTGTTTACCTGTGAGCATATATTTCCCTTATAGAACCACAACAGTGAGATTTGAAGTAATTTGGATTACCACACATAAAGAACTTTGAGGGTATCCGCTGTGTCTGTGTGATTGTGTTGATTACCAAGTGTTCAGTATGGGCCTCAACATCACGTTCTGACCGGACAGCACTATAGTGGGCAAAACCAAACCAATCAGTTATAAGTACATAGCGGGTAAGGGTATTCACAGCCAATGCTCAGAAGGGTGAGGGAATACCAGCCAACCGTTTTGACTCAATCCTTGTGTAAGATATGTTGAATTTCTACTTTTGAAACAAGGTCAGATCTTCAATGTTATACCCACTATCAGAAAAAAAATTGTCTGGAAAGCACCACCTACTGGACATTTCTACAGCTATCCCTTTGGCCTCCTTTCCAGAGATTTAACAGAACCCTGCTTAGATTTGATATTTGTCACTGACTACCACCAATGTGCTATCAAGAGAATGATTATTGAGAGATCTCTTAATAACTAAATAGATTTACTGTTGCTATCAAAGTCATTCCAAAGTGTAGGTTTAACAGAGCAAATGAAATGTAACCATACATCATAAAGCATAATCATCAATGAGACTATTTAGGCCTATAGCATTTGTGAAGTCATCAACAACTATTGTTTGAATTCAAACCAGGGTTTAATTAAAACTAGATAATACATATAGGCATAGGGTTTCAAGCTTTGGTTGATTTCAAATTTAATCTACGAGTTAATAATTAACATGTTGGATTCATGTCTTTTCTGCAGCCAAATGACCAAAGCACCCTCTAGTGGCCTCATGGGTGGAATGTTATTGATATTTTAATTAACATAAACCATTTTTAAAGTCCGAAAATCTGGAGTTTCTTTGTCGAACCGTTTTGTTATATTTCAGTCATCTGTGATGTACAGTTGAAGTGGGAAGTTTACATACACTTAGGTTGGAGTCATTCAAACTCGTTTTTCAACCACTCCACAAATATCTTGTTAACAAACTTTAGTTTTGGCAAGTCGGTTAGAACAACTACTTTGTGCAGTAAACAAGTAATTTTTCCAACAATTGTTTACATACACCATAAACACCATGGGACCACGCAGCCGTCATACCGCTCAGGAAGGAAACGCGTTCTGTCTCCTAGAAATGAACGTACTTTGGTGTGAAAAATGCAAATCAATCCCAGAACAACAGCAAAGGACCTTGTGAAGATGCTGGAGGAAACCGGTACAAAAGTATCTATATCCACAGTACAATGAGTCTGACATAACCTGAAAGGCCGCTCAGCAAGGAAGAAGCCACAGCTCCAAAACAAAGTCAAGACATTGGAGTGTCCATCACAAAGCCCTGACCCCAATCCCATAGAAAAATTGTGGGAATAACTGAAAAAGCGTGTGCGAGCAAGGAGGCCTACAAACCTGACTCAGATACACTAGCTCTGTCAGGAGGAATGGGCAGAAATTAAACAAACTTAATGTGGGAAGCTTGTGGAAGGCTACCCGAAACGTTTGACCCAAGTTAAACAATTGCAATCTACCAAATACTAATTGAGTGTATGTAAACTTCTGATCCACTGGGAATGTGATGAAAGAAATAAAAGCTGAAATAAATCAGTGATAACAGTGTGAACACGTTAAGTTGTTTTATAAATAGAAAATATCCAATTTGAACTTTGTTGTTATTTAAATGGTTTGAAACCACATTGATAACAGATTGATGACAACTACACCAAAAATCAAACATTGTTTTTCAACTGGAGTTTTGTTGTGATTTTAGATGGTTGATAACACATTGGGAATTCCACACACTTCTGGCTGTCTTTTTGAGTGGGTGAATAAAGGCTGAAATCTCATGGATCAACGTTTTAACCAAATATTACACACATTTCCACATTGAAATTACGAAGGTATGCCCAGTGGGGTGGTTGTGTTCCATCTGAACAGATGAAAAAACTAACAGCAGAGAGAGAAATGAACAGCAGAGAGAGAAATGAACAGCAGAGAGAGAAATGAACAGCAGAGAGAAATGAACAGCAGAGAGAGAAATGAACAGCAGAGAGAGAAATGAACAGCAGAGAGAGAAACGAACAGCAGAGAGAGAAACGAACAGCAGAGAGAGAAACGAACAGCAGAGAGAGAAATTAACAGCAGAGAGAGAAATTAACAGCAGAGAGAGAAATTAACAGCAGAGAGAGAAATTAACAGCAGAGAGAGGGAAGTAAGTGCTTCTGTATTCCTATCCGTCTTCTGCTCTGTATGGGACCCCTGGCCATTTGAATAGCACTAACACAAAGGGCAGTTGGAGTTGGAGAGAGGGATAGAGGAGGATTGGAGAGAAGGGTAAATACAGGGAGATGAGAAGAGAGAAAATTGGGGTTGCAGGCTTTGATAATGACCTTCATTCAATGATTTATATATACACTCTAGATAGGCTCAAAACAGAGTGTATCTTGGCACTTCCCCACCATTGTTACAAATATTTTGTAAGCTAAAGAAAGGCATTTATTTATGTCTAAAAAATGCATTTATGTCTCGTCTTTGCCATGTTTATTATATTATAGACACCTTAATGCATAATTTGAAATGATATTATGTGAGCTAAACATAAACATTTAAAATTGTAAAACTATGTTAATGCATTGTCCTTAGTATCCTTTTTCAGAAGGAACTGTACTTACTGTCCCCACTACAACAACAATGACAAAAAAGCGCCCTCTAGTGGCCTCGATTTAATAATGAATAAACATTATTTCAAAAATCCCGCTTGAAAATCCAGTGTTTCTATGTCATTGTGTTAACATTTTGGCTACGAATAAATTAACTTCAAAAAAAAAAAAGTGCAAATATTCTGCTTAGAACATTATGCACGCACATTCGGTTTCTACAGCCTTTGACCTTTACAACAATGTATAACATGTCCTATTCGGCTGAAGTATTATGACATAGCAGACATAGCATGTAGGCGTATCCCTCCCTATGCAGTGATTTAGCGTGTGCCCGTCACACAACACAGTATTGCACACGGCTTGTAATGCTGTGCTTTTGTATCTATCTGGTAATCAATTGGATAGGTCTTTGTCATTCAACAGCGTCATATTCAGTCTATCCTTATAGTATTTCAGTCACATATACATGGCCAGTACTGCTCATCCTCCACCAAAATGATTTGACCCTGACAGTTGCTGTTCAGCATGGAGGCTTGTTTTGGTGGAAGACGCATTCAAGCAAGCAAGGGATGGCCTTATTCTGCTGGGTAGACACTTGCAAGTAGCAACATTGGATATGTTTATTGATTATTGGTGTTATTGTTATAGCTAGAATGTGTAGTTATTGCTGTAATTGTTAGTTACATAGTGCATTCAGGATTCATAGAACGCCATTGTATCCGGTAACATAAGACACATTATAATATGAACACAAAGTTCAGATTGAAATATATTATGTAACAAAATGTGTCTGACATGTAAATATGGAATTCTGTCAGCTGTGTTTATGACATTTATTTTGGTCACAGAAAATGTATAACTTTATCGCCGGAGAAAATTGAACTAGAGATGCTAGTCTGCCAAGAGGCTCAACTAGCAATTCCATGACTTCCTGTAAATTGCGCTTGCGAAAGGAAGATTCAGACAGAAGTCAATGGAAAATAGTCACATTCTAAACTACAGGAAGTAATCTTATTTTGAGTAAAACTTGAGCATCATGTTTTTCTATTTAGTTTAGCTCGCACAAGTCGGATAATCTTATATCGACTACTTTCCATTCCCTGTCCACTTTCATAAAACACATGTTCAATATGAATTGTTCAATAACATAAGCAGTTTGAAGCACATTTTATTGGAAACAAGTTGCTGTGATAATGTTAGGCCTGTCTGTCTTAGGGCTGGCTAAGGCTACCACACATTTTGGGGCTGTTTTTGCTTCCGCTGGTACCAGAACATTCAAGCCAAAAACCTAGTTGCCTCTGCCAGCAGGCTGAAACTTTGCGGCAAGTGGATCTTCCAGAAGACGACGACCCCAAGTACACATCAAAATCTACAAAGAAATGGTTAATTGACCACAAAATAAACATTTTGCAGTGGCCATCTCTGTCTCTGGACAAGAAACCAATTGAACACCTGTGTTTTGAATTGAAGAGGGAAGTCCATAAGAGCAGACCGAAGGACATCAAGGATCTGGAAAAATTCTTTATGGAAGAATCTCAAAAAACATTATAGAAAAAGGCTAAGTGCCATTATCCTCGCAAGGGGAATTTGATTTTTACAATTTATTTTCATTTCACCTTTTGAGAACAAGTTCTCATTTACAACTGTGGCCTGGCCAAGATAAAGCAAAGCAGTGCGACACAAACAACACAGAGTTACACGTAGAATAAACAAACGTACACAATGTAGAAATATATATACAGTGTGTGCAAATGTAGTAAGATTAGGGAGGTAAGGCAATATTTAGGCCATAGTGGCAAAATAATTACAATTTTACATTAACACTTGAGGGATAGATGTGCAGAAGATGATGTGCAAGTAGAGACACTGGGGTGCAAAGGAGCAAAAATAAATAACAATATGCAGTTGAGGTAGTTGGGTGGGCTATTTACAGATGGGCTGTGTACAGGTGCAATGATCGGTAAGCTGCTCTGACAGTTGGTGCTTAACGTTAGTGAGGGAGGAATAAGACTCCAGCTTCAGTGATTTTTGCAATTCATTCCAGTCATTGGCAATAGAGAACTGGAAGGAAAGGTGGCCAAAGGAGGAGTTGACTCTGGGGATGACCAGTGAAATATACCTGTTGGAGCGCGTGCTACGGGCGGGTGCTGTTATGGTGACCAGTGAGCTGAGATAAGGCGGGGCTTTACCTAGCAAAGACTTATAGATGACATGGAGCCAGTGGGTTTGGCGATGAATATATGTCACGCCCTGACCTTAGATATCTCTGTTTTCTTTATATTTTGGTTAGGTCAGGGTGTGACTAGGGTGGGTACGCTAGTTTTTGTATTGTCTAGGGTTTTTGTATGTCTAAGGTTGTTGTAGGTCTAGGGGTTTTTGTATTTCTATTTTGTCCTGATATGGTTCTCAATCAGAGACAGCTGTTTATCGTTGTCTCTGATTGGGGATCATATTTAGGCAGCCATTTCCCCTTTGTGTTTCGTGGGATCTTGTCTATGTGTAGTTGCCTTTCAGCACTCGTTTGTATAGCTTCACATTGTGTTATTTTGTTATTTTGTTCAGTGTTCATTCTTTTAATAAATAACAATGTACGAATACCACGCTGCGCCTTGGTCTCCTTCATATGACGAACGTGACAATATGAAGCGAGGGCCAGCCAACAAGAGCATACAGGTCGCAGTGGTGGGTAGTATATGGGGTTTTGGTGACAAAACAGATGGCATTGTGATAGGCTACATCCAGTTTGCTGAGTAGAGTGTTGGAGGCTATTTTGTAAATGACATCGCCGAAGTCAAGGATCGGTAGGATAGTCAGTTTTACGAGGGTATTATATGGCAGCATGAGTGAAGGATGCTTTGTTGCAAAATAGGAAGCCGATTCTAGATTTAATTTTGTATTGGAGATGTTTAATGTGAGTCTGGAAGGAGAGTTTACAGTCTAACCAGACACCTAGGTATTTGTACGTGTCCACATATTCTAAGTCAGAACCATCCAGAGTAGTGATGCTAGACAGGTGGGTAGGTGTGGGCAGTGATCAGTTGAAGAGCATGCATTTAGTTTTACTTGCATTTAAGGGCAGTTTGAGGCCACGGAAAAAGTGTTGAATGGCATTGAAGCTCATCTGAAGGTTTGTTAATAACACAGTATCCAAAGAAGGGCCAGAAGTATACAGAATGGTGTCGTCTGCGTAGAGGGGGATTAGAGAATCACCAGCAGCAAGAGCGACATCATTGATGTATACAGAGAAGAGAGTCGACCCGAGGATTGAACCCTGTGGCACCCCCATAGAGACAGCCAGAGATCTGGACAATAGGCCCTCCGATTTGACACTGAACTCTATCTGAGAAGTAGTTGGTGAACCAGGCGAGACAGTCATTTGAGAAACCAAGGCTGTTGAGTCTGCCGATAAGAATGCAGTGATTGACAGAGTCAAAAGCCTTGGCCAGGTCGATGAAGACGGCTGCACAGTACTGCCTTTTATCGATGGCGGTTATATTGTTTAAGACCTCGATTGTGGCTGAGTTGCACCCATGACCCGCTCGGAATCCAGATTGCATAGCGGAGAAGGTACGGTGGGATTCGAAATGGTCGTTTGTTAACTTGGCTTTCGAAGACTTGAGAAAGGTAGGTAGGATAGATATAGGTCTGTAACAGTTTGGGTCTAGTGTCTCCCCCTTTGAAGAGGGGGAGATACAATCTTTAGGGATCTCAGATGATACGAAAGAGAGGTTGAACAGGCTATTAATAGAGGTTGCAACAATTGCGGCGGATCATTTAAGAAAGAGAGGGTCAGATTGTCTAGCCTAGCTCATTTGAAGGGGTACAGATTTTGCAGCTCTTTCAGAACATCACCAATCTGGATTTGGGAGAAGGAGAAATGGGGGAGGCTTGGGCAAGTTGCTGTGGGTGCAAAGCTGTTGACCTGGGTAGGGGTAGCCAGGTGGAAAGCATGGCCAGCCATAGACAAAATGCTGATTGAAATTCGTGATCATCGTAGATCTATCGGTGGTGACAGTGTTTCCTAGCCTCAGTGCAGTGGGCAGCTGAGAGGAGGTGCTCTTATTCTCCATGGACTTTACAGTGTCCCAGAACTTTTTAGAGTTTCTGCTACAGGATGCAAATTTCTGTTTGAAAAAGCTAGCCTTTGCTTTCCTTAACTGCCTGCAGTACACCACATTATGTTTTTGTGCTGGTCAAGGGCAGTCAAGTCTGGACTGAACCAAGGGCTATATCTGTTCTTAGTTCTACATTTTTTGAACGGGGCATGCTTATTTAAGATGGTGAGGAAAGCACTTTGTAAAGAATAACAAGGCATCCTCTACTGTTGGAATGGGGATGGTGCACAAAGTATTTTCTAACAATGATTTCTTTAACATATTTTTCTGAGCAATTTTATTTTTATGAAACAATATAATTTTCTTTTTTTTTAGCATACATTATAGCTCAGTATTTGTATTATTTATTTTATAGTCTGTTTTCCTCATCTTTATCAAGGTTTCCAATAATTTGAGGTAACTGTTTATAAGCAATTATAATAAATCAAGGTACTTCAAGGCGAACATTTCTAATTTCCTGTTTTTATACCGTGTGACTCTGACTCGCAAACCCGTTGATGCTCTAAATAACCTGCTGAAATTACCTTTGTCAGTTTGTCCCTCATCTCAGAAGATGCAATCTGATGGAGACTCTATCCCCACCCATTCAGAGTTTGGCGTCTGTACTAAAACAAACAGTTCTGAACCAATCAGAAACCTTTTCAAAACAATTCCACATTAGATGCAGGTAGACTACACATACTGCAGTTACCTTAATCTAAAACAGAGACAAAAATTTCTTAGATATAGAGTATCTTGAACCACATTTAACTAAATAAAATCAAGCTACACAGCTGCCCACTGCACTGAGGCTAGGTAACACGGTCACCACTGATAAATCCATGATTATCGAAAACTTCAATAAGCATTTCTCAACGGCTGGCCATGCCTTCCGCCTGGCTACTTCAACCTCGGCCAACAGCTCCGCCCCCCCCGCAGCTCCTCGCCCAAGCCTCTCCAGGTTCTCCTTTACCCAAATCCAGATAGCAGATGTTCTGAAAGAGCTGCAAAACCTGGACCCGTACAAATCAGCTGGGCTTGACAATCTGGACCCTCTATTTCTGAAACTATCTGCCACCATTGTCGCAACCCCTATTACCAGCCTGTTCAACCTCTCTTTCATCTCGTCTGAGATCCCCAAGGATTGGAAAGCTGCCGCAGTCATCCCCCTCTTCAAAGGGGGAGACACCCTGGACCCAAACTGTTACAGACCTATATCCATCCTGCCCTGCCTATCTAAGGTCTTCGAAAGCCAAGTCAACAAACAGGTCACTGACCATCTCGAATCCCACCGTACCTTCTCCGCTGTGCAATCTGGTTTCCGAGCCGGTCATGGGTGCACCTCAGCCACACTCAAGGTACTAAACGACATCATAACCGCCATCGATAAAAGACAATACTGTGCAGCCGTCTTCATCGACCTCGCCAAGGCTTTCGACTCTGTCAATCACCATATTCTTATCGGCAGACTCAGTAGCCTCGGTTTTTCGGATGACTGCCTTGCCTGGTTCACCAATTACTTTGCAGACAGAGTTCAGTGTGTCAAATCGGAGGGCATGCTGTCCGGTCCTCTGGCAGTCTCTATGGGGGTGCCACAGGGTTCAATTCTCGGGCCGACTCTTTTCTCTGTGTATATCAATGATGTTGCTTTTGCTGCGGGCGATTCCCTGATCCACCTCTACGCAGACGACACCATTCTATATACTTTCGGCCCGTCTTTGGACACTGTGCTATCTAACCTCCAAACAAGCTTCAATGCCATACAACACTCCTTCCGTGGCCTCCAACTGCTCTTAAACGCTAGTAAAACCAAATGCATGCTTTTCAACCGGTCGCTGCCTGCACCTGCATGCCCGACTAGCATCACCACCCTGGATGGTTCCGACCTAGAATATGTGGACGTCTATAAGTACCTAGGTGTCTGGCTAGACTGCAAACTCTCCTTCCAGACTCATATCAAACATCTCCAATCGAAAATCAAATCAAGAGTCGGCTTTCTATTCCGCAACAAAGCCTCCTTCACTCAAGCCGCCAAGCTTACCCTAGTAAAACTGACTATCCTACCGATCCTCGACTTCGGCGATGTCATCTACAAAATGGCTTCCAACACTCTACTCAGCAAACTGGATGCAGTCTATCACAGTGCCATCCGTTTTGTCACTAAAGCACCTTATACTACCCACCACTGCGACTTGTATGCTCTAGTCGGCTGGCCCTCGCTACATATTCGTCGCCAGACCCACTGGCTCCAGGTCATCTACAAGTCTATGCTAGGTAAAGCTCCGCCTTATCTCAGCTCACTGGTCACGATGGCAACACCCATCCGTAGCACGCGCTCCAGCAGGTGTATCTCACTGATCATCCCTAAAGCCAACACCTCATTTGGCCGCCTTTCGTTCCAGTACTCTGCTGCCTGTGACTGGAACGAATTGCAAAAATCGCTGAAGTTGGAGACTTTCATCTCCCTCACCAACTTCAAACATCAGCTATCTGAGCAGCTAACCGATCGCTGCAGCTGTACATAGTCTATTGGTAAATAGCCCACCCTTTTCACCTACCTCATCCCCGTACTGTTTTTATTTATTTACTTTTCTGCTCTTCTGCACACCAATATCTCTACCTGTACATGACCATCTGATCTTTTATCACTCCAGTGTTAATCTGCAAAATTGTAATTATTTGCCTACCTCCTCATGCCTTTTGCACACATTGTATATAGACCCCCCCTTCGTTTTCTACTGTGTTATTGACTTGTTAATTGTTTACTCCATGTGTAACTCTTTGTTGTATGCTCACACTGCTATGCTTTATCTTGGCCAGGTCGCAGTTGCAAATGAGAACTTGTTCTCAACTAGCCTACCTGGTTAAATAAAGGTGAAATAAAAAATAAAATAAAAATACAACATATTTTAATATTTTATTGAATTAAAATATTGCATGGCAAATAAAGTCTAAATCAGAGAAGTTACAGTACAGTGGTAAAAGCATGCCATTTCCCAGTAAAAAACAATCATACAAATGATCTTTACTAAGAAAATATTTACAATGATTTTCATTTGTCCTTATTTGACAGGATGCACACCTTACTAGAAACAATAACAGTCATGATCATGATTCTTGTACATTTTTTGGTTGATCTCTTTTAAAATTGAGATACAATTATAAAACTATATACACAAAATATACATTTCAATCTGACATGATTTCAATCTGACTCTCACAACTCGACCTTGTTGTTTTAAAGAATAATTGTTTTAATAAAACCATGATAGTTTATGACTATTTTTGATATTTTGTTGCTTTCATCTGTTTATGTATTTTACGATCAGAGAAAGTACCTGGATAATGCATAATGTAATAATCCAGTTGTCCCTGGTCAAACCATGCAGGACTAGTCCACTCTTTTACAGTAGGAGGGGGGTTTCTCATCAGCATTATATAATCCAAAGAATTTCAAGGTTGGAAAAAGACACATGAAACTGTGAATAGGAAAACCAGTGTAAACCAATAAATAACTTTTTTATCGTTACTCTTTGGAGTTAGCTTAAAATAATATCCAGGCCAGCCCATGAAAAAGTACAGTAATATTTACAAAATCTTTAAAAAATGTGCACAATACTGCTTAAAGCGAAATAAAGTTGTCACAAAAAAAAAACAGACATCAACCATCCCATCAATCTATCCTGGTCCTTTTGTGCTCTTTTGGCAAGACAGCACAAACAGATCTCGGACCAGGCAAGCATTAACTTATGCCTGTCATTAAACCAGGGTGATTATGGTTTTATGAAACTCCCAGGTGTTGCTAGGAGGTCACGAGGTCAGGCATCATGGGGTCATGTCCAGCAACCAGCGTCCAGCCCCCTAGATCTGAGACTCTCCCGTGTTCTGTGCGCTCTTGGATGTCTGTGGGACACAGACAGAGAGAGGGCAAAGACAGATAACAACATCAATCAGTTGCTTTTTGATCAGACTCTGTCATCACAGTCCTTCATTATTAATGCACAAGTGGCTCTGCTGTCTCTCTCTTTCAATCGCAAGACAAAATGCTTCACTTAACACCTTCCTCACCCACCTCATTATCTTTAGGGACTATCGGCTCTGGCCCAGAATCACACGTTTGCCTATTTTATGGAAATCATCAAAAATGACAGTTCTTTTCCTCCTTTGTTGTGCTTTGAAAGGTTTTTAAAAATTGCCTTTGAACAATCTCACTTGAAGGAAATGACTAGACTGATCACACCTCTGCTCAGGCCTGAACATGATGTCCCAAACCATGGTCAGTAATGATTAGCAATTAAATTAATGAACTGATTCATTAAAGATGTCTCTGGATGGGGAAAGAAGTGAGAATTTTCCAATGCGCTGTAAAACAAATGTTCCAAATTGGCCGTTAACCCGATAAGAGGCTGCCCTCTGAGAAATTGAGATTGAAGTACTCAAGTTTGGATGTTTGCACATTTGACCTGTATCTAAATATTCTAAATATGCTTATTTCCTTTGTATAATACAGTAAATGTAATCTTTTATCCAGAACTTTAACTTGCAGATCAGCCTTAATAATATTACAGATTCTGGGTTCTATCAAGCAAATTTGTCTAATTTCTAATCCCCCTATTATTATTATTATTTTATTTTTTCAGCACTATCAATCCTCCCCTGATTGGAGAAAACTAACGGCCAACAATACTTATTGTACTGCTACTCACAGCTATCTTCGCTCACATATACAGTACACTCTAATCTTAATTCCAACCCTCCGTTGTCCACAGACTAACCCATCTTTCCTAGTACACTACCATTTGACTATTTCCTTTTGCAATACATTTTTTTGTCTCTACTGTGTTATTGACTTGTTAATTGTTTACTCCATGTGTAACTCTGTGTTGTCTGTTCACACTGCTATGCTTTATCTTGGCCAGGTCACAGTTGCAAATGAGAACTTGTTCTCAACTAGCCTACCTGGTTAAATAAAGGTGAAATAAAAAATAAAAAAACATCCTTATATTTTACTGTGATGGGTCTTGAACCTCTCTATTTGTACCCTTTCTACCAAGATTACTCTAAAGATAAATACTTTACCGAAGAGTGTAATCATATTTCCCATCGATTTATCGTGGTTCAGATCTCCTAACAGTACAGTTTGTAGGTCCATCTGAACAGCGATATGACTTACAGTGGTTTGTGAAAGTATTCACCCCCCTGGCATTTTTCCTAGTTTGTTGCCTTGCAACCTGTAATTAAATTTGATTTGTTGGGGGTTTGTATCATTTGATTTACACAACGTGCCTAGCACTTTGATGATGCAAAATATTTTATTTGTGAAACAAACAAGAAATAAGACAAAAAAACAGAACTTGAGCATGCATAACTACACCCCTCCCCTCTTGGGATCGGTCTCTATAAGCTTGGCACATCTAGCCACTGGGATTTTTGACCATTCTTCAAGGCAAAACTGCTGCAGCTCCTTCAAGTTGGATGGGTTCCGCTGGTGTAGGGCAATCTGTAAGTCATACCACAGAATCTCAATTGGATTGAGGTTTGTGCTTTGACTAGGCAGTTCCAAGACATTTAAATGTTTCCCCTTAAACCACTCAAGTGTTGCTTTAACAGTATGCTTAGGGTCATTGTCCTGCTGGAAGGTGAACCTCCGTCCCAGTCTCAAATCTCGGGAAGACTGAAACAGGTTTCCTTCAAGAATTTCCCTGTAATTAGCGCTATCCATCATTCCTTCAATTCTGACCAGTTTCCTAGTCTCTGCATTATGCTGCCACAACCATGCTTCACTGTGAGGGTGGTGTTCTCGAGGTGATGAGAGGTGTTGGGTTCGCACCAGACATAGCGTTGTCCTTGATGGCCAAAAAGTTCAATTTTAGTCTCATCTGACCAGAGTACCTTCTTCCATATGTTTGGGGAGTCTCCCACATGCCTTTTGGTGAACACCAAACGTGTTTGCTTATTTTTTTCTTAAGCAATGTCTTTTTTCTGGCCACTCTTCCATAAAGCCCAGCTGTGTGGAGTGTACGTCTTAAGGTGGTCCTATGGACAGATACTCCAATCTCCCTGCTGTCAAGCTTGGCAGCTCGGCAGGTTATCTTTGGTCTCTTTGTTGCCTCTCTGATTAATGCCCTCCTTGCCTGGTTCGTGAGTTTTGGTGAGCGGCCCTCTCTTCGCAGGTTTGTTGTGGTGATATATTCTTTAAATGTTTTAATAAAGGATTTAATGGTGCTCTGTGGGATGTTTAATGTTTCGGATATTTTTTTATACCCCAACCTTGATCTGTAGTTCTCCACAACCTTGTCCCTGACCTGTTAGGAGAGCTCCTTGGTCTTCATGTCACAGATCATGTGACACTTAGATTGCACACAGGTGGACTTTAACTAATTATGTGACTTCTGAAGGTAATTTGTTGCACCAGATCTTATTTAGGGGCTTCATATCAAAGGGGGTAAATACATATACATATACGCACCACTTTTCCCTTTTTTATTTTGTTATTTTCATTTCACTTCACCAATTTGGACTATTTTTGTGTATGTCCATTACATGAAATCCTAATAAAAATCAATATAAATTACAGGTTGTAATGCAACAAAATAGGAAAAATGCCAAGGGGGATGAATACTTTTGCAAGGCACCGTAACAACCACTTTGGACCTGACTCCAAAACCGAGCCACTGAAGGACAACACCAAAAGAGATCTGTTTGTGTTTCCTCATGACAGAGTCTGCACAGGGCTGACTGTTCAATGTGTCATATATTGAGGACTTTGTTTGTGGCGGAATTTTATATAATAGTTTACATTGAAAAGATCAGATTGATGCGTCCATTTCTTGTTTTGTATGTCAGTTCATAAACCTGATTCAAAGGTATTGGGACATCAAAAACCTGTTCCCAACTAGCTTGAATTTTATGCTGTATAGTTGTCAAACCTCTCAACCCTATATTGAAACTGGTACATTTTATGATTTATACCTGTCATTTTAAGCCATGCATGGTTTTTCGTTGGAGGCAGACAAACAAATTAATTTCTTTCTGTTTTGAGTAATTGTTTCTTCTATTTTTGTGGCAGAGCTACAATGACTTGGTTATACTTCTGTATTTATCTCCATACACATTTGTTAATTTCTTGTGTGACATAATTTTACCGTCCTTAGATACATGGCCATTCATAAACATGATACCTTCCTTCTACATTTCTTCCCCCCAAAAAGCAGTACATTGGAGTTTAGACATATTATTTTCTGTTTAGACATATTATTTTACTCATCGGCTGACAACATGGTAACGACTGGACCGGAAACGACTACGAGTAATGAGAGCACAGCACAAGAGAACACCACAGCAACTGTCACAAGTTCTGCTGCAACAGCGGGCCACAAACAGATGCAGGTATGTGTCTGTGGTTGGAGGAAAGTTACATCACACCATGGGTTGAGGATCCACCAGGGGAAGAAGGGGTGTTTGGGTAAAGAGAGACAGAGGCCTCGCATTGATTACTTTCTGCGAAAGCGATCAAATCAGTCGAATGAAGCACAGCAACTGGACGCAAACCATAGTTTGCAGTGCATCAGTACCACTGTCATGGAGGACGTAAACTCAAGCACCGAAGTAACAACTGAGGTGGAACCAACAACAGGAGTGGAACTCACCCAGCCTCCCAGACCTGCAGTCGAGAGGAGACTACCAGGGCACAGACCGTATGTGAAGTGGCCTGGCGCCAGTGACAAGAAGTTGTGGGAAACAGTTACCTTGACCCTCGAGAAACTTCGAGGCACAGTGGAGAAGAAGTTGGAGAGGATGAGGGACATCATCTATGACTACGGGACAGAAAGATTTGGAGTGGAAGAGGCAAAAGGTGGGAGAAAGGTTCCAACCCCACCAGTTTCCAGGAGGCAACAAGAAATCAAGCGCCTCGTTCAAGAAAGGCGACAGCTTAAGAAACAGTGGAAGAAGGCCTCGGAAGTGGAAAAGGAGGGCATAGAGGCACTTCAGGCTGACATCAAAACCCGGTTGTCATCCCTCCGTAGAGCAGAGAACCTACGGAAACGCAGAAGGAAGAAAGAACAAACTAGAACTCGATTCTATAAAGATCCCTTTAAGTTCCTTAAAAGTTTCTTCACGAAGGAAAAAAGTGGAGCTCTAAAAACAACAAAGTTATCCCATCCATTGAACCCCCGGAACATCATATTGAGACCAGCCCTCCGACATGGAAAGAGGTGGAAAACACAGTTCGACGGGCAAGAACAGCATCAGCCCCGGGGCCAAGTGGAGTCCCGTACAAAGTGTATAAGAACGCACCAGACGTCCTGAGGTTCCTCTGGAGGCTTATGAGAACAGCTTGGCAAAAGAAGATAATACCCAACGTGTGGCGTATGGCAGGCGGGGTCCTGATCCCTAAGGAGAAGGATGTAGTGAACATCAGCCAATTCCGCCCAATCTCCTTACTGAATGTCGAGGGTAAAATCTTCTTTAGGGTCATTGCCCAGAGGATGGCCGAGTACCTGCAAAGGAATGCGTACGTCGATACATCTGTACAGAAGGCAGGAATATCAGGGTTCTCTGGCTGCTTGGAACATTCCAGCATGATCTGGCACCAGATCCAAATGGCCAAGGTGGAGAAAAGGGACTTCCATGTAGTCTTTCTCGACCTCGCCAATGCATTTGGCTCTGTGCCCCATGAACTCCTGTGGTCTGCCTTCAGATTGTTCCACATACCGGACACCATCACAACCCTGGTGAAGTTGTACTTCCAGGATCTGCAGTTCTGCTTCACCATCTCAGAGTTCACCACCTCATGGCAGTGCCTGAATGTAGGTATAATGGCGGGATGTACCATTTCTCCGTTGGCATTCATAATGGCAATGGAGGTTATCATCAGATCCTCAAAATGGGTTGCTGGTGGACAGCAAGTCGACTCTGGTTTCCGCCTCCCTCCACTCAGAGCCTACATGGACGACATTACAACATTGACCACCACTGTCCCATGCACCAGGAGACTGCTCAGAAAACTTGAGGAGAACATCAGCTGGCCCGTATGAAGATTAAACCATCCCAGTCACGCAGCATCTCGATTGTCAAGGGAGTACTCTCTGACCTGAAATTCTTCATCGGAGATGACCAAATCCCAACAGTGCCTGAGCAGCCAGTAAAAAGCCGGTAAAAAGCCTTGGTATGATGCAAGCCTGAAGGACAAAGACCAGGTGCAACAGCTGCGCAAAGACATCAGTAGTAGCCTACAGTCCATCGACAACACCCAGCTACCTGGAAAGTTAAAGGCCTGGTGTCTGCAGTTTGGTCTCCTACCCCGGGTGTTGTGGCCCTTAGCAGTGTATGAGGTTCCAATCTCAACAGTGGAGAAGATGGAAAGAGGAGTCACAGGCTACTTAAAGAAGTGGCTCGGAGTTCCACGATGCCTTACCACCATAGGCCTCTATGGAGATGGTGTCCTCAAGCTGCCCCTCACCAGTCTAACAGAGGAATTTGAGTGTTCAAAAACCAGACTCCAGATGACACTGAATGAATCTCTAAACCCAGTGGTGAGCAACAACGTGCCGACCTTGGCTACTGGGCGCAAATGGAGGCCAGGAAAAGCAGTGCAGGAGGCAACAGCAGCCCTCAGACATGCTGACATTCTGGGTCATGTTCAGTAAGGGAGAGGAGGCCTTGGGCTAACTAGCCGTGCTGCTTGGAGTAAGGCCACTGCACCAGAGCGGCGGAAGATGGTAGTGCAGGAAGTACGCCATCAGGAGGAGGCTGCAAGGTGGGCCAAGGCAGTCTCTCTTTCCAAACAGGGACAGTGGACTCGATGGGACTGTGCCCTCTGTTCCATGCCAGCCAACCTCAGGCACATTCTCACAGGGTGTAAAACAAGCCTCACCCAAGGACGCTACACTTGGCGTCACAACCAAGTCCTTAAAAACCTTGCGTCCGCCCTGGAGGACAAGCGAGCTGCCACCAACTCCCTACCACCCCCAGCAGCATCACACCCCTTACGGACAAACTTTGTCCGCGAAGGGGCTAAACCACCGAAGAGAGGCTCGACACCATTAGAGCGAGACCAGCTGCGCTTGGCCCGCGACTGGAAAATGCTAGCTGACATTGGCCGGCAACTTGTGTTTCCTCCGGAGATCTCAACCACCACCCTAAGACCTGACATGGTGCTCTGGTCCTGTTCGCTCAAGAAGGTCTTCATCATTGAGCTCACAGTACCCTGGGAGGACTCAGTAGATGAGGCTTATGAGCGAAAACATCTGCGCTATGCCGATCTAGCTGCCGAAGCATGGCATCATGGCTGGAACACAGAAGTCCGACCAGTGGAGGTGGGCTGCAGAGGTTTTGTGGCAACATCTACAACCAGACTGCTTAGAGACCTGGGAATTAAGGGCCAGAGCCAGCGTTCGGCAATCAAAGCTGTATCGGAGGCGGCAGAAGGCAGCAGTCAGTGGCTCTGGATGAAGAGGAAAGACCCCAGCTGGGCCCCGAAGTGAGAGGGCCAGGAGGTATGCGGTCAACAATGCTTGACTCAGGGAGGAGGACGCCCCTGCCATGCATAGTCCCATGGGATGTTGGCTATCAACAACAAGGCAACTCCTATGACTAATTGGGAATGGGACGCAAGCATAGGATTGATCACCCTGTCGCTGGCCGCCTTTGGGGAGGGTGTATAGTGTGAAAGGCCGAAACACCCTAGGAACCAAAGGTACACTACTGACGATGCGCTCCCCAAATTTCACCAGGCTCACTGTTCATTAACTCTTGGAAGTGCTTGCACAAAGGATAGTAACATCACAACCTGTGTTTTTGGAATCTGTAATATTTGTTCTGCCTCTTCTGGAGGATGAAATGAGTATTTTGACCAGCTTTGTATGGCTTCATTTTAAAAGAAGAATACTTTAAACAGGGCTACGTTATCACACCGCCGACAATGGTTTGTTTTAATCAGCAGAAAAGCAAAAAGCTCACTTTTGACATTGGATGTGCCTCTTAGTATCCACCTGGAAAACCAGTTTGGATTTAGATATCATTTTGGTGTAATAGAGGCTTTAAGAGAGAGGTTTAATGCCTTAATATCCAAACTCATGTTCGTTATAGAAATATAACTTTATCAGGTTTGCCATTAAAATTAAACATTTTTTTCTCGCATGACTTGAAAAAGGATCCTCCTGAAGCCATTAGTAAATATATAAACTGAGATATCAATAGAGAATGAATCAGGGTAACTTTCCCGTAGATGGACAGGTGTTTCCCTCTCTAAGATTTAAGGATCATATCTATTTGTTTTCTATCGAAGTTAAGAGTTCCAAGAGCGGTCAACTTTTCTGGTATATGTACACCAAGCACAAACTTCACCGTCCACCCATTTAAATCCGGAGGCCACATGGCAAAGTTTAGAGACCCAATCCATAATATAATACACTGATCATAGGTGAGTTTCGCCCAGAGAAACTATCCAGGTCCTCAATAAGGTTGAAGGGTCAAGATTGAGGACTCAAGAAAATCTTGAATCATTGGCGTACATTGATACTTTTGTCTCTAATTCATAAATGTTTTGCCCCGGCAATATGTCACTTTTTGGGGGACCAAATTCACAAAAAAGTGAGTTATCGATCTGTCATTCTCATTAAAAGCAACTCTAAGAAGCGGTACATCTGTTCTGTGAGCTATTTCTATGCTTCCCATTCTTAAGTTTAGTTTTTGTGTCTTTTAATTTCAGCTTTGTACACCAGCTGAAAGTACAATATGTTTGGTAATGTAACATATATCACAGTGGATTAGATGGCTCAAGGATGCCCTACACTATGTGCTTGTTTTTTCACATACTAAAATTAGAATTTTAGCAACCAGGAAATGGGGGAGTGATTTCTGCAGTGCAGCTTTAATGATATCACTAGGTCAGATTTTTACAGCTAAC
Source organism: Oncorhynchus kisutch (assembly GCF_002021735.2). Taxonomy (NCBI): domain Eukaryota; kingdom Metazoa; phylum Chordata; class Actinopteri; order Salmoniformes; family Salmonidae; genus Oncorhynchus; species Oncorhynchus kisutch. The sequence goes on along the minus strand of NC_034179.2, from coordinate 84,259,158 downwards.
AGTTCAATGGCTATAACAAATAAGTTGTGACAGAGGGCACATTGTTTTACTCCTCTTGACTATTCAACATTCTCAGAGAAGTAACTTATTTATTATTTTGCATGAAGAATTGTTGTACATTACCCATCTTATGAGAGATTCTGCAACAAACAAAAATATCCGGGCACTTACACAGATTCTAGACAGGATAAAGGGCTTTCTCAAAATCTGCTATAAAGATTAGACCTGGTTTCCCTGCATTCCCGTAGTTTTCCATTATTTCTAGTAGTTGTGTAATGTTGTCTCCAATATATATTCCTTTTAAGAATCCCGTCTGATCGTGATGAATAATGTCTGGTAGGACATTTTTAATTCAATTTTTTTTTTGCAAGATACTGCTTTGTACTGCCTTCCTGGCTCCTGCTTCAGTAAGAGAGTGATCATTCACTCTTTCTGTGTCCGACAGGTGGCAATTAATATATGATTAATTAAAACATAATAGTAGTGGATCTTTCAGTAGTTCATAAAAAGTTGAATATATGTCTATTGGAATGCCATCAAGGTCAGAGGTTTTTCCCATCTGAAAGAGTCAAGTGCCAACCTTAGATTGTCCTGTGTAATTAAGGCCTTCACAATATTTTTTTGGTGTCTGAAATAGTTTAACATGATTTTTTGGGGAGAAAGATATAACAAAACTCATTGTCAAATGAGGTTTGAGGAACTTGACAAGAGCTTGTTTAAAATATGTTTATCCTTTTGGTGAGATAAGAATTTATCCATCTTTGTAACTTTTTCCTTAGGTTATTTTTGGTTGTGTTTCTATATTGAAGGTTTAGGAAAAATTGTGTGCATTTTTTGCCATTCTCCATCCAATTTGCTCGGTTTTTTAGATTAGTTAAACATGATTTTCTCATGAATAAGTTCCTCAAACTCCTTTTATGTTGTGTATAGATTATTCAGTGCTTCTGCAGTACTAGCTTGATTAAGCCTCCTACAAGTCTATCTTATGAGATCCGGGTGTCTGAGCCAATGTCAGTCAATTCCAACGTGCCCATAATATTCATAATCTCTGAGCACCAGAGGGTGATAGTTGGTAGTATGATTTCCTTTACAGTCTACTGACTTACTTAAAACTGTAAGTGTTATTTGTATCTAATTAGATTATTATAAATATTTTCAAAGAAGTTTGGATGGTCATTATTCGGTCCATATAAATGTATGAGCTATATGTTTATCATCAAGTAGTATAATCAAAGCAATCCATCTTCCTTGAGGATCTATTAAAACGTATTACACCTCAAGATCTAGAATTTCTTAGTACATGACAGAAATAGATTTTACCATCCCATTCTTTTTCCATGGGCAGTTCGTCAGAATATACTTAATGACTTTCCTGTAAACAATAAATATGGTATAACTTTTACTCACAGAACTTTTATGCAGAACTTTTCCTCGTGTTCGCTGTCACTCAAATTCAACAGTGTTGGAGGACATGTACTTACATCACATTAAATGACTTTCTGCTCTTTTAGATATTGGCTACTCAATTAGTAAGAGATAATACCTGTGATTTGCTGTTGCTTGACTGGTTGGAGGAAAACTCGGAGTACTTCGTCTTCTGCAGTGCACAGATGCTGTCCAGGATCTTGCCATACTCCTCTCTCACCTACAAGGTGCAAAAGAGAGCACTATGAGCAAAGACGGTAGAGAAAGCTGGTCGAGCAGGGGTGGGAGGAAGGGAATAAGTAGACCAGAACCAGCTGTTCATTCCTCCATTGTTCCTGTCTCTGTAAGTAGGCGTTCCTTCTCTAGTGTGACCATGTTTGAGCATGCGGTAAAGCATGCTCATGAGAGAGAGGGTCATTTACATAGACAGAACCTTGACCATTTATTTCAATGGTAAACAGCTTTTATACATCATCTTAATTATCCACAATAGTTGTTATGAGTCCAACAAGCACATATTCGCCTACCCTTAACTGTAGGCCCTACATGGGGACTATTTATACAATGCTGAATCACTCCCCCTAGGCTTTTGTTAGGGGGAGGGTCTTTGACTTGGTCCTTGACATTTGGTTTGGACTGCCAGAAGCTTCCAGAATGATCTTATGTATTGATGATCAATGTTATTTCAGGTTTTTTGGTTCGCGGCCCACTACTGAGATTACATTTCATCCCACCAAGCCCAACAGTTTGGACTCATCTGTACGATGTCCATATTAGAACTGCTTCAAGGACCCTGATTGACAGAGTCTTGAGTCGTGACGTACCTGTTTAGAGAGCAGGCAGTGCATGAGGAACACTAGGACCCCCTGCAGGCTGTTGAGGATGGTGAACAGGTACGACATGGCCAGCGTGCTTTCCTCAAACTGGAAACAGCCAAAGATCCACATGGTGCCCAGCACACACAGCTGAGCCACTGCAGTTATGGTGAATGCCCTGCAGGAGGCGACAAACACACAAAGTTAGATCGAGAGCCTGGGTCACAACATGTCATTTTATAGTAAGGCCTGTTTTTTTCCCACATGGAAAAACAGTGGCCAGGAAAAACAGTGGTCCTTTGTTATGGGCTATAACGCAGCCTGTGTGAGAACGTCCATTTCTTTGCCGGCTCACTTGATTTTGCGGAGTTTGTCAAGGTCAGGGTTCAGGCTGGAGAACTTCTGGGCCAACTTCCACACTGTGATGAGGAAGAAAAACACATTCACCTAGGAGGGGAGAGGGAGATAAGTAGAACTCTAACATGACACAAAACATTGTAAGTAGGAGTGATGAAACTATTCCACCTTTCATCTGTGATACGCACCATGATGATGATACAGACAGGGCCAAAGAAGCTCCAGATGAATCCATCCTCAAGGTTGAGCCAGCAGCTAAAACACACAATGCACACATGAAGACACACGAATACCTGATCTCTATAGTACACAACAGAGAAGGACAGAGAGTCAGACAAATATATATATAGGGAATCCAGTCAGGAGATGACACTGTCAGGGATCAATGTAGTGGTCACTCACTGTCGCTCGGTTCCGTATCCTTTGGCGTTGGCGAGGGCAGAGATGGCGACGATGACAGCAGGAACGCCGTAGCCCCCCGCCATCATGTAGAGGGGCCTGAAGGTGGTGTTGAAGACCAGGACCACCATCCTGAAGAGCTGCACTCCCTCCAGACACATCCAGCAGAACGCTGACAGGAAGAAGAAGTGAAGCAGCCCAGCCACCACCGCACAACCAGCCTGAGGAAGAGAGGGATGAAGAGAAAGGAAATAAAGGGGTGAGAGTGATCGAGAAAACGAAATGACATATACTGTAGATAGTGATAAGGTTCACAATACAATAAGTTACCCACAACTGAACACACAATCGTTGCATACATGAACATTTCTTCCTACTAAAACATTGTTCTCACCACCCACATAGACAGAGTACGTACGCCACATGTAAATGTTACACACATTGTCACATGGACCTCCCACGCCCAGAAAAGCTCAGTGGAGTTTTCCTTATTCAATCTTGTTCCCGAGGGCAATTCTGCCTCGAGGGCAGAGCGTATGTGATTGGTTGGATGCAAGCTTACCTGGCTCTCGGTGCGTGAGATGCCGACGAGGAAGATCAGGTTGGTGATGAAGAGGCTGAGGCAGAGGTGGAGGTGGATGGTATTGCGGGTACTCCGGATGGAGCGGATCAGGGAGAAGGTGAGGATGCAGATGAAGAGACACAGCAGGGACAGGGACAGGCCCACCCAGGTGATCAGCTGCAGCTGGAATGTGTCCTGGAGGAGGAATAGAGGCGAAGACACGTCACCATATAGTCACAGCAGTGGAGGCTGCTGAGGGGAGGATGGCTCATGATAATGGCTGGAATGGAGTAAATGGAAACCATATGTTTGATGTATTTGATACCATTCCACTTATTCCACTCCATTACCACGAGCCCCAGTTAATGTGTCACCAACCTCCTATGAGTCACAGTGACTGACACAACTTTCATGCATGTGTCTTAATAATATAGACAACATACCCCTGGAGAAATAATAATGGAGCCCTATCTAGCCAGGCAAAACACAGAACTAATTTAAAACAAAAAATATCTTCATGGATTCACTGTTCTCAAATGAATGCCAGCTTTTTAAAAGCCAAACGATCTCCTATTGCACAATTACATAGAAAGTGAAATGAAACTATTAGAAAAGGCATTGTTCCTGCTCTATCTTACAACAGAAGTACAGCCAGACTAAGAGAGAAATCGCCCTCACCTTGAACTCATAGAGAGCCATAAGAACAGCAAAACTGCTGAGATGGTAGCAGGAGCACACAGTGTGGGTGGCATTGGACTGCACCAGGAAACAGCCTCGATCAGACCAGGTCCCTTCTCCCAACTCATCCCAGTACACACAGGTGTAGTTCCCTTCATCTGACTGGGAAACAACATTCATAATTACCATAGAAGAGAAGTAGAAAAACTACGTTACTTCAGGACACTTCACATAGTGACCATCCCAGAAAAAGCAAAGCAGGTTCACTCAGATGTCTGCATAGATCTTGAAATATATTTCAGCATATGAAGAAGATTTGATACTGCCACATTCACATAGACCATAATAATGGGATAGAGAATGGGAATGCTTTTGCTCCTCACCTCCTTCAAATGGGAGAAGGTGAATGTGACTGGCTCCTTGAGAAAGGATGTGTCCTTGTTACTCATGGTGGCCGTCACCACTTTTGAGTTGATCTGAAAGCTGTGGCCCTCCTGTGCCTGCAGCCCTGAGAAGGAATGGTTGGTGGATGTCTCCAGACCCTTATAGCTGAGCAGGGACACCGTTGCAAATCCTGAGAAAGCAAATGTTTAAGTCTAGGAGTTTGTACACTGTGTACATTCATTTCACATTATATCATTACATTATAAAGATTGGTTCTGATGATTGTGGTGGGATTATGATGGCAGTGTTGAAGCTGATCATGAAGATGAGGATGATGAAGATGGTAACCTGGGTAGGAGGTGTCTCCAGCAGCAGTCTCCCAGTGGCTGTCTAGCTGAGCGTGTGTAGAGGACAAGGTGAGGGGCCCCTGGGGTGAGGAGGCATTTCTCTGCACCAACAGCTCCACCTCTGGAAGTAAATACATTCACATCTTCACAAACAGGCCTACAGTAGGTGAGATGTTACAACTCTCAGAATGGTTATCTGTTAGAAAGGCAGACTTGTGCGCAGGAAATTATGCAATGAAATGTGACAAATGAACATATTCTACGAAGGAAGTTATAACAACTTGTCTTCCGTTAGGTGGCTTCAAAAGCCAAACAATCATGGCTGAGTTTATGTTGTCTGGACTCATGGCTGAGTTCAGGATGTTCTCCTACCGGTATGAATTTTGAACCTCCTGGTCTCGGGGTGTTTCAGCAGAGGTCCTATAATTCTCAGAGCAGTCTCTACCAGGTCCAGCAAGACACTCACTTCCTTGTTATTTTTCAGAGGCCCGCCAGACAGGAGCCTGTCTATAGCAGACAACAGAGTCTACAGAGACAGAGAGAGGTGGGGGAGGAGGGGTACATAGACACAGTCAGAGAGGCTGAAACTTTTATTTGTCTCATGCACAAGTACAGTGACATTCTTAACTTGCAAGCCCTACGCAAAATTGCAGTATTCAATATCAAAATAGTAGAACTGATAAAATAAATCAATGAAATAAAACACAAGAAATAAGAGAAGAAGAAAAGAAGAAGAAGAATGTTATATACAGCAGGGTCAGGGCCAATTCTGAAATGTACATCAAATCAAATGTATTTATATGGCCCATCAGCTGATATCTCAAAGTGTTGTATCGAAACCCAGCCTAAAACCCCAAACAGCAAGCAATGCAGGTGTAGAAGCACAGTGGCTAGGAAAAACTCCCTATAAAGGCCAAAACCTAGGAATAATCCTAGAGAGGAACCAGGCTATGACCAGTCCTCTTCTGGCTGTGGCGGGTACATGACTATATATTTGGCATACACTAACCACAATGCTATGTTTAGAAGTCATACAGTGAAAGGAGGCTAGTTTCCAATATAAGCTAGAAGTACCATCAGTCGTTGTTTCCCTGCATGTATCCTTTCCTTAATGTGTGTGGGCTGAACATGCATATGTCAACCTCTATGATGGATGCCTGGGTTATAATATAAATATAAGTAAGGGCCTCAAATATAAGTAAGGGCCTCAAATATAAGTAAGGGCCTCAAATATAAGTAAGGGCCTCAAATATAAATAAGGGCCTCAAATATAAATATATAAATAAGCAGTAGTACCTCTAGCAGGGCCTCTCCATCGACTTGTTCTGCTGTATTACTCTCACTCAACTCCAGACAACTGGTCCTCATCAGGGCTACAGCATCCTGCAGACCTGGGATGACCTGAGAACGAGGGATGAGTAGAGAGAGGAGGAAGTTAGTCTGTATATTGTTCTGCAGATACCTGCAGGTGTGAATCATTACACTGTATACTCATGTGGCTTACCATCTTAAGATGTTTCTCGCTCGCAAACGTGTCACAGTTCAACTCTGTGGAAAGAGAAGAGATGAGTGAAAAAGGCATCTTAAATGAAACTATTGATGAAACTATGGGGTGGCAGGGTAGCCTAGTGGTTAGAGCGTTGGACTAGTAACCGAAAGGTTGCAAGTTCGAATCCCAGAGCTGATAAAATACAAATCTGTCGTTCTGCCCCTGAACAGGCAGTTAACCCACTGTTCCTAGGCCGTCATTGAAAATAAGAATTTGTTCTTAACTGACTTGCCTAGTAAAATAAAATTGAATAAAATGAAATTAAGTGATGACAACTTGATCATGCAGTGGAAGTATTGCAATTTGAATGTTGAAACAGCTCCATCTCAATGAGAATGATGATCTATAAATGTAATTCTCACCAGTACATCTCCCCTGCGGGTCTCCGTAGTTGGTGAATCCTGAATGACACGCACACCGATGGCCACTGTTGGTGGCATTATGGCACGTTCCATTCCCTCCACAGATAAACTTGTTCATTTTACACAAGTCTACAAAGGAATGACAGAAAGCACAGGTGACATTTTCATAAGATGTTCAGATCTACCTAAAACCGATCAATTCACATAATATCAATTACACATTCTGGTCATAAAGAAATTTGTATCTGGTGCTCAATGAGGAAGAGGAGCAATTGAGCAAAATACATCAAGGGGTATAGATAAAAAAATATTTAATTTTCTTAAAATTCCCAGCTTTTCCCCAAATCCCAGTTGGAAGATTCCTGGAATTAGCAGGAAATCTGGAGGCCTCCAACCAGGATTTCTAGAAAACCCATCCAGGGTGATAATACAATTCCTCCCATACCTTTAGCACCTTGAGCATCCTCACTGTCTGTGGTTGCAGTCTGGTCTGTGGTGGCTTTCTGAACTGTTATTTCCTCACATGATTCTCTATTCCCTGTGAATTGAGCTTTGTCAGACTTCAGGCCAAACCCTGGATTGCAGACACAGGAGTAGTTGCCTGATGTGTTGATGCACTGTGTATGCTTCCCGCAAATTGTGATGTTGTCCACACACTCGTTTCTATCTACATGTGGGTAAAAATGACCATTAGGAAAAGGAAACTCTCACCATTTCATACAGGATGACATCCTTTATATGCCTGATATGCTCTCTGGATGTACTGTACACATCTTTTGATATTTAGTGTTATTACCAGTTCTCTTTGGTATCTTACCTTCACACGTGACTCCTTGGCCAAATATAAATATTTCCACTCCAGTACTGGAGACAAACCCCTCATTGCAGAAGCAGGAGTAGGACCCTAATGTATTGTTACACTCGGCATTGTTACCACAGATGTCCTTATTCTCCAAACACTCGTTGATGTCTTGAGGCACAGAGAAAGGAATAGTCAGTCACACCTCAAATGCAAACGTAGAATATACACTGAACAAAAATATAAAACGCAACCTGTAAAGTGTTGGTCCCGTGTTTCATGAGCTGAAATGTTGCGTACACATTTGTTTACATCCTTATTAGTGAGCATTTCTCCTTTGCATAGATAATCTGGCATATCAAGAAGCCGATTATACAGCATGATCATTACACAGGTGCACCTTGTACTGCGGACAATAAAAGGCCACTCCTAAATGTGCAGTTTTGTCACACAACACAATGCCACAGATTTCTCAAGTTTTGTAGTTATTGTATGGGGAGGCATAAGCTACGGACAACGAACACAATTGCATTTCATCTATGACAATTTTAATGCACAGCGATACTGTGACGAGATCCAGAGACCCATTGACGTGCCATTCATCAGCCGCCATCACCTCATGTTTCAGCATGATAATGCACAGCCCAATGTCGCAAGGATCTGTACACAATTCCTTGAAGCTGTCCCAGTTCTTTCATGGCCTGCATACTCACCAGACATGTTGAGCATGTTTAGAATGCTCTGGATCGACATGTACAACAGTGTGTTCCAGTTCCCGTCAATATCCAGCAACATTCCACAGGCCACAATCAACAGCCTGATCAACTCTATGCGAAAGAGATGTGTTGTGCTGCATGAGGCAAATGGTGGTCACACCAGATACTGACTGGTTTTCTGATCCACACCCCTACCTTTTTGTTAAGGTAGCTGTGACCAACAGATGCATATCTGTATTCCTAGTCATGTGAAATCCATAGATAATGGCCTAATTTATTTATTTCAATTGATTGATTTCCTTATATAAACTGTAACTCAGTAAAATATTTTAAATTGTTGCATGTTGCGTTTATATTTTGTTCAGTACAGTATAGTCACTATAGCGAATAAGTGTATGGATTCCAAAATTGCAGTAGTGCTGTGATCTCTGGCCAGGACTGCAATGTATGTAAATGCTATAAGGTAACTAAAAAAGAGTTGTTTACCTATACATTTTTCAGGTGAGTCAGCTGTGAAGTTCATCCGCTGTGATGATGATCTGAACCCAAGACCACATTGACAGTAGAAGCTCCCATTGGTGTTGATGCATGCTGCAGTCTCACCACAGATATGTGGTGTTTCAGGGCCATTGTTATAGTCATCACTAGGAGGAATACACTCATTCTCATCTGGGGTCAAAGACAGAGGCATTGAGAAAGTGTGAAGAGAGGTAGAATGGTTGGGGAAGTTTTTCACAATTCCTGACATTTAATCCAATTAAAAATTCCCTGTCTTAGGTCAGTTAGGATCACCACTTTATTTTAAGAATGTGAAATGTCAGAATAATAGTAGAGAATTATTTATTTCAGCTTTTATTTCTTACATCACATTCCCAGTGGGTCAGAAGTTTACATACACTCAATTACTATTTGGTAGAGTTGCCTTTAAAATTGTTTAACTTGGGTCAAACGTTTCGGGTAGCCTTCCACAAGCTTCCCACAATAAGTTGGGGGAATTTTGGCCCATTCCTCCTGACAGAGCTGGTGTAACCGAGTCAGGTTTGTAGGCCTTCTTGCTCGCACACGCTTTTTCAATTCTGCCCACACATTTTCTATGGGATTGAGGTCAGGACTTTGTGATGGCCACTCCAATAGCTTGACTTTGTTGTCCTTAAGCCACTTTGCCACAACTTTGGAAGTATGCTTGGGGATATTGTCCATTTGGAAGACCCATTTACAACCAAGTTTTAACTTCCTGACTGATGTCTTGAGATGTTGTTTCATTATATCCACGTAATTTTCCTACCTCTTTCATCAGAACAGAGGACATTTCTCCAAAAAGTACGATGTTTGTCCCCATGTGCAGGCTTTTTTTATGGCGGTTTTGGAGCAGTGGCTTCTTCCTTGCTGAGCGGCCTTTCAGGGTATGCCGATATAGGACTCATTTTTACTGTGGATATAGATACTTTTGTACCTGTTTCCTCCAGCCTCTTCACAAGGTCATTTGCTGTTGTTCTGGGATTGATTTGCATTTTTCACACCGAAGTACGTTCATCTCTAGGAGACAGAACGCGTCTCCTTCATGAGAAGTATGACGGCTACGTGGTCCCATGGTGTTTATACTTGCGTACTATTGTTTGTACAGAGTAACGTGGTACCTTCAGGCGTTTGGAAATTGCTCCCAAGGATGAACCAGACTTGTGGAGGTCCACAAGTTTTTTTCTGAGGTCTTGGATGATTTCTTTTGATTTTCCCATGATGTCAAGCAAAGAGGCACTGAGTTTGAAGGTAGAACTTGAAATTCATCCACAGGTACACCTTCAATTGACTCAAATTAGAAGCTTCTAAAGCCATGACATAATTTTCTGGAATTTTCCAAGCTGTTTAAAGGCACATTCAACTTAGTGTATGTAAACTTCTGACCCACTGGAATTGTGATACAGTGAATTATAAGGGAAATAATCTGTCTGTAAACAATTGTTGGAAAAATTACTTGTCATGCACAAAGTAGATTGACAAAACAATAGTTTGTTAACAAGAAATTTATGGAGTGGTTGAAAAACGAGTTTTAATGACTCCAACAAAAGTGTATGTAAACTTCTGACTTCACCTCTATATAGAAGGTATAATACAAGACAGACATGTACATACCAATGCAAATTTTCCCATTTTTAGAGAATCCTTTAGGACAGCCTGATACATGTTCCATCAGCAGGGCAAGGTGAAGAGCTGCAGAGTAAGCAACAGGCAGATTCTACAATAAGTTGTCCCATTATCGTATGGTCAGTGCTATCCTGGATACTTGGAACATCCCTACCCTAAAGCCTATCCATAACCTTAACCCTCACCTTACCCTAACCTTCGCCCTTACCTTTTTACATTTCAAATTCAATATGGTAGGGACGTCCCTGGATAGCACAGAACATTATTGGTATTGGGGGAGTGCCCTGAACATGTGTAATATTGACAAGTACATGACAAAACTACTTTTGTAGAACCAACCTTTGACTATGATTGTAAGGTTGTAACATTAATCAGTTGGAGAGGTTTCAGGCACAGACACTTGCAGCAATAATTTGTAAAGGTTTAAAATGTTTATCTCTCTCTGTTCAAAATGGTATACCCCCTATCTGGATTTCAGCAAATTGTTCCTACGGCAACTGCGCTCACAGGATATGCCCATCATAACCCCTGAATTGCACACGGCTGTCCGGAGATTCAGACCCATTTTTACCAGGAAGCCATCACCTGGCATGGGACTGTGTGATAATGACTGTAAACCACTTCAGTCTGTATGATAATAAATGGATAGTCAGTCCATTGTGGTAATGGGTGGAGAGAAGAGGCAGCAGTAGTGTGGGATGTTGTGGTCACAGAGAGAGTCCTCTAAAATGACGTGTAGGCACTGTTTAAGTTCCACTTTTATGGTGCTCTCTGTTTCCCTCTAACTAGTAAAAAATATTAAGAAAAAACGTTTTTTAAATAGTGTAACTTTTCATTGAGGAACCATCTGTCAAACAATGTTCTCTGATACAGTAGCTTTGTTCTCTCCCTTCACAACCCTCCATTTATCCTTTTCCACTCCATCTGCCAACCAGACTGACACTAACTTTCCAGCTGCTCCATTGAACTGAGTAGCAGAATGGATCTACCGTGTTTTCCCTCCACAGATAACTGTTTTGCCAGAGTGTGACAGTTGACATCATGGCTTGTCATTATTCTACCCTTAGTTGCCTCTCAAGGCTTATCTATTTCCCCTTGCATAGCTTTCAAGATGGTGCTGATAGACATGGTCGCCCTGTTCATGGCTCCTTTTTATGTTATTTCTCACCTTATTAGCTCAGAACGTCCTTTGCATTATTACATACAGCCAGGAATAACTTTTGAATATTAGAGCGGCGGTAACTTTGATCCTTTGTTTTTACCCCCCAAGGCAATTCCACTTATCCCAGTGACTGCTCCAAGATGCTGCCAGTGGAGGCGTTAATACCACCCACTGCTCCCGAGTATAGTACTCGCTAATGTTCAGTCCCTGGACAATAAAGTAGACAAGTTTAGGGCGAGGATCTCCTTCCATACTGTCCCTTTCCATACAGCCAGCTGGGTTCTCAGTACATCGCGAAGACAGGAATAAAGAACTCTCCGGGAAAAAGAAAGGCAGAGGTGTATGATTAACTACTCATCGTATGATTGTGGTAATGTACAGGAACTCAAGTCCTTTTGTTCACCCGACCTAGAATTCCTCACAATCAAATGCAGTCTGCATTACCTCCAGAGAGAATTCTCTACGGTCATCATCACAACCGTGTATATTCCCCCTCAAGCTGATAACCTGACGGCTTTCAAGGAACCTCACTGGACTTTGTGCAGACTGGAAACCGCATATCCCGAGGACGCATTTATTGTAGCTGGGGACTTTAATAAAGTAAATCTGAGGAAAACACTACTGAAGTTTTATCTACACATCGTCTGCGTCACGCAGTTTCAAAAACTCTCAACCATTGCTACTCTCCCTTCCGGGATGGCTACAAGGCCCTCCCACGCCCAAATCAGATCACGCCTCCATCCTGCTCCTCCCTTCCTATAGGCAGAAACTAAAACAGGAAGTAGCCATGGTAAGGACTATTAAATGCTGGTGTGATCTTGAATCCATGCTTCAAGATTGTTTTGATCACACGGACAGAGATATGTTCTGGGTTGCTTCTGTGAATAACACTGTGAATAACACTGACGTATACACTGACACGGTGACTGAGTTCATTATGATGTGCATAGGGGATGTTGTTCCCACTGTGACTATTACGACTGTGGATAGATGGCAGCATTTTTGCAAAACCACCGCATTTGACCATGGCAACGTGACTGGGCATATAGTTGAGTACAAACAGTCCAGTTATGCCCCCTGTAAGGCATTCAAACAGGCAAAACGTCAGTACAGAGACAAAGTGAAGTCGCAATTGAACAGCTCAGACACAAGACCTACAGTGGGGCAAAAAAGTATTTAGTCAGCCACCAATTGTGCAAGTTCTCCCACTTAAAAAGATGAGAGAAGTCTGTAATTTTCATCATCGCACACTCTAGGAGCTCAGATGCAAAAATGTAATACCAACGTTTCGACAGCCAAGCGGTCTTCATCAGGGTATAATCACAAACACTGCGGGATGACTCGTTTATATAGTGTCAAAAGACACAGGTGTCTGTAATCATGGCCAAGAGTGGCCTAATATCATTGGTTAATAATCAAATATTAAAATGTCATACAAAGAACATACAAACAACAAATGGACAGCATACGATCATAGATTAATTTAACTACACAAGTTTACAAACAATTACAATGGCAAAGTCACAATAATCACAAGAATGGCTTGAGATCAAAGTCTATGTTGAGACCGAAGGACACAAGGGTCTTTATATTAAAGATTGGTGCAATGACAGTGCTTTTTTTGCGAATGCGCTTGTTAAATCACCCGTTTGGCGAAGTAGGCTATGATTCAATGATAAATTAACAGGCACCGCATCGGTAGTCAGCCTGCCACGCAGTCTCCTCGTGGAGTGCAATGTAATCGGCCATGATCGGTGTCCAAAAATGCAGAGTACCGATTGTTATGAAAACTTTAAATCGTCCCTAATTAATCGGCCATTCTGATTAATCGGTTGACCTCTATTATAGATACCACTGTTAATAAAGGCCAAGGAACAGAGTCTAGGATGAAGAATAGGGAGAGTGTCTCTCTCTGGCGGTCTCTCTGTCTACTGCTAATTCCTCTGAATGTGCTCCTTCAGGCTTTTAGTCCTCAGATTCCCAAAAGTCATTCAGTGTTATGACAATGGTCTGTCCTTTAGGTTCCATTCAGTTCTGATGAGTGTCATTGTTTCCATTTTAAGAGCTGTGTCCCTATTGCTCTGTCTTACTCAATGAACCAGTAAAAAGTACTTGCTGATTTTCCACTTACTGGAAATAAGTTATAAATGCTAATACCGTAAAAGGGATTCCACAAGGAAGCAAGACAGATCTATTAGCCACATGTAAAATAGTTGCAATAAACTGAACAACTCAACAATTTCAACAGGCTATTAACAGGATTTGAAATGGATTCCAACCTTTGCACACACAATGGCACGTGGTGTAAAGTAGTTAAGTAAAAATACTTGAAAGTACTACTTAAGTAGATTTTTGGTGAATCTGTACTTCACTATGTATATTTTTGACTACTTTTACTTCACTACATTCCTAAAGAAAATAATGTACTTTTTACTCCATACATTTTCCTTCACACCCTAAAGTACTCATTGCATTTTGAATGCTTCGCAGGACAGGAAAATGGTCCAATTTACAACCTTATTAAGAGAACATCCCTGGTCATCCCTACTGCCTGGCGGACTCACTAAGGACAAATGCTTTGTTTGTACATGATGTCTGAGTGTTGGAGTGTTCCCCTGGCTAACCATACATTTTTAAAACAAGAATTGTGCCGTCTGGTTTGCATAATATAAGGAATCTGAAAGGATATATACATTTACTTTTGATACTTAAGTACATTTAAAACCAAATACTTTTAGACTTTTACTCAAGTAGTATTTTACTGGGTGACTTTCACTTTTACTTGAGGAATATTCTATAAAGGTACCTTTAATTTTCATTAAGTATGACAATTGGGTACTTTTTCCACCGCTGACTCCAACATTCCGCTTTACTTAATAACATTTTTCAGTTGTTCCTAAATGTAGTTTCAGTTTATGTCAGAAATGATGTCTAATGCATTGTGAGAGTAGCCTGGTCCCAGATCTGTTTGTGTTTGGCATGTGACCATGACCATAGGGGTTGTCAAGACAGTAAGAACAGATCTTGGAGCAGGCTAAGCTGAGAGGTGTTCAACCCTGTAGTGACTTCCTGTGGGATCCTGATCATGATGACCTGCCAATGAATTTGCACGTTAGCATTTCAGGCAAATTCTAATTTAAGTCAAATTTAACACTTAGTTATGCTTTGATATCAATGGGAGACTAAGTGAAAATTCAATTCAAGTTAGGATTTGCCTCTTCAAGTTTTTTACTTTACTCTTCATTTAACCATCCCCGACCAAACATAAACACTGTCTGATTTAGTGCTTTCTCTCCCAAACACACAACCTTCTCCATGGCAACATGACTTCTGTGTAAACAGTTTACAAAAAGGACTCACCCAGAATCAGGAGATGCAGTCTGCCTGCCATGGTGAAGAATAATCTCACTATCTCTTCTATGAGAATCACAACGCACAAGATTAGACCAGGGCTGAAACTCTGCCCCTATCTGAACGGTCTATTCAAAAGTGTGATAAAGATCCGTCTTCTCTTCTTCTCAGGAGTTTCTCAGGGTTGTTTTACTGAAGAAAAATGGCACCCGTATCCATCAACTCAGTCAAGCTTCTGTCTAGTAGATTGAGTTCTGCTGACATCACCAGATGAGTGAGAAAATGACAAGTAGTCACTGTGCTCTCATCACTTGCCAAGAAATCTCTGTCTCTGACTTGCTCTCCTTCTCTTCCACCCTGTGTGTTTGACTGTGGTGGTCTGGGCTGTGTCTGGCTCACTGACATACTAAGAGGTTTCTGGGCAGAGTTTCAGTTGAGCCGCTGGTGTTGAGTCACACCCCTGAGACAGTGAGGGGGGGAAATGAGGTTGGAGAACGAGGAGGGGGGTTTTGCAACTGCTGCTATTGATTTTTTTTTTTAAACTCTGCTCTTTAGGGTTCCATGACAACAACACAACCTAAAATGGCCTCTCTCTCTTTCTCTCTCCAATTTAAGGGGCTTTATTGGCAAGGGAAACATTTGTTTACATTGCCAAAGCAAGTGAAATAAGTGTGTACTCTCTGTTTAGGGCCAAATAGCATTCTAGTTTGCTCAGTTTTTTTTGTTAATTCTTTCCAATGTGTCAAGTAATTATATTTTTGTTGTCTCATGATTTGGTTGGGTCTAATTGTGTTGCTGTCCTGGGGCTCTGCGGGGTGTGTTTGTGTTTGTGAACACACTCTCTCTCTTTTTCTCTCCCCAAAGGAATGGAGACATTTCAAATGTCATATTACGGATATATACTGTGCTGTAATGATGTGCAAATAGTTTTCACCCCCTCTCTTTCTATCTACAACCTTGTTTTCCACTTCCTCCACTCTATCAGACTGTATGGTCTAAATTGAATCAGACATTAAGGAGTCTGGGAAGTGAGACTGTTCATTGTGATACAGAACACTGCTTGGACACACTCCCATAGGCTGTGGTTGTCTATTAATGGTGGTGATGACAAATATATGGTTCTCTCCTTTTCGTCTTTGAGCAGATGGCGTCTGTTCATACTGATAACAATGTAACAATGTAGTGTAATATACAAAGCTCCCAGTAGAATCCACTAACAATGGACATTAAAAACAAGTCATTTTCTTTTTGGGAACTGTGTGTAAATCAAATATTTCGGTTTAAAGTAAACATTTGTTTTTATTTTTTTTATTTTTTTTTAAGTATAGGACAGCACAATTAAGCTTTTGAATGACAGAAAACAGAATAGTCATCCACACAAACCACAGGATTACCACAAGTTTAGAACGTGTGGTTTATTTGGTCCACACAGAAAATGCACATTCAACATTTTACTCAAAGGAACAATATCATCATCGCTGTTGTGTCACAATCATAATCAATTTCTTTAGGATTTTAACTATTAATGCCACTATTCTATTTCTTAAACAATCGTTTTCATTCTATAACACATCTTCAACAGTATATCAACTGTACTTCTGCTAGTACAGTTATGATTTGTCTTAGAAGAGGAAGAAGGAGGGCTGAGAGCAACGTGGCGTTTCTGACAACGTTATAGAGACACAGTGTTCTTTTTGGTTATGGTGTTGTCAACACCTTAGTGGTACGCCTCACCACTGTATACACTTTATTTGATGACAGGAAATGCGGTTGAGGAAATACAGATGAGCTTTGTAATTGACTTAAATTCATTGAAAACCCACACTAACACACGGTTATTTTAACAGTATTCCACTTTTCATGTAGCCTCATTTTGACCTACCTATAAGGACACAGGGCGTGACCCAGATGCAGACACGGGAGGCAGATGATTTGAGTCTCTGATACTTATTAGTTTCCAAGGGGCAGGCAAGAGAATGGTCGTGGACAGGCAAAAAGATCACAATAAGGTCAGAGTCCAGGAGGTACAGAGTGGCAGGCAAGCTCGAGGTCAGGGCAGGCAGTATGGTCAGGCAGGCGGGTTCAGAGTCAGGGCCTGCAAGGGTCAAAACCGGGAGGACGGGCAAAAGAGAGAATAGAAAAAGCAGGAGCACGGGAAATACACGCTGGTTGACTTGACAAGACGAACTGGCACAGAGAGACAGGAAACACAGGGATAAATACACTGGCACAGAGAGACAGGAAACACAGGGATAAATACACTGGCACAGAGAGACAGGAAACACAGGGATAAATACACTGGCACAGAGAGACAGGAAACACAGGGATAAATACACTGGCACAGAGAGACAGGAAACACAGGGATAAATACACTGGCACAGAGAGACAGGAAACACAGGGATAAATACACTGGCACAGAGAGACAGGAAACACAGGGATAAATACACTGGCACAGAGAGACAGGAAACAGGGATAAATACACTGGCACAGAGAGACAGGAAACAGGGATAAATACACTGGCACAGAGAGACAGGAAACACAGGGATAAATACACTGGCACAGAGAGACAGGAAACAGGGATAAATACACTGGCACAGAGAGACAGGAAACAGGGATAAATACACTGGCACAGAGAGACAGGAAACACAGGGATAAATACACCGGCACAGAGAGACAGGAAACACAGGGATAAATACACTGGCACAGAGAGACAGGAAACACAGGGATAAATACACTGGCACAGAGAGACAGGAAACACAGGGATAAATACACCGGGGAAAGTAAGCGACACGTGGATGGGGTGGAGACAATCACAGATCAGGGTGTGACACAGCCTAACCACCAATCAAGTAACATGATGGACTATTTTACATCTTATCCAGAGCAACTTACAATTTACGCTGGTGATGCCACAAAGGCTTTTGACCTTCTTGAATGGCCTTTCGTATTCAAAACCTTAGAAGCTTTGAACTTTCCAGCAAAAATAATACATAAAAAAATATATATATTATATAAATGTCCTAAAGTAAAAAATATACACAAATAATACATAATCGGATGAAACTGCATTAGAAAGGGGCACAAAACAGGGATGTCCTCTCATTGGCAGACGACATCCTGATATCCTGACATCTTCCAGAGAGAGAGAGAGAAGGCCAGTTTAGGTCGTGTTGTTGTCATGGAACCCTAAAGGGCAGAGATCAACAAAATGACTAGGTAATAGGAAATACATTTATTTCCATGACAGCATTAAAAGCAATTTTGGATTGACCAATGTAGATATTTTCAACTTAAAACTTTTATATTACGGAATCTTTTGGACATCAGAGTAATGTTGAGTGAATCCTATTTCTGTGAGAGAACTATATTTATATGATCTACAAAACCTTGCAGAGAGACAATCCAACTATCCAATCTCTTTAAAATAAAGTAAACTAATGGAACCAAGACTTAAAAATAACTGATATTGC
The DNA here is from genome assembly GCF_002021735.2 of Oncorhynchus kisutch. Taxonomy (NCBI): domain Eukaryota; kingdom Metazoa; phylum Chordata; class Actinopteri; order Salmoniformes; family Salmonidae; genus Oncorhynchus; species Oncorhynchus kisutch. The sequence goes on along the minus strand of NC_034179.2, from coordinate 84,240,640 downwards.
TACAAGATGGAGGAAATATTGGATACTAACTAATGCTAATGGGTCCTTACCTCCCATCTTCTAACTCTTAGCTCCCAATAAATGTATACAGGGTCTGTTCATACAAGTATAGCTCTATCTAATTTGGGTCTTGGGGTGAGGACATTTGGGTGACGGGTGGGAACGGCCATCTGGAGTACGTCAGTGTTCCTCGCTCCTAAACAATAGCACAGGCATGGAGCTCTGGTGACCTGTGGACCTAATGGTGACAGACAACGGGCATGGCCTTGACTAGATTCGTTCTGGTGCCCAGGGAGGAGCAGCAGTTTTGCTGTACTGTGACCCTAGTGTGACTAGAATCTGACCTGGGCAAGACTTTAGTGGTGCCAACAATGGCTCAAAGAATTCATCAAGATTCCTAGTGTGGGTCTGTTGTACGTACTGCCCGTAGGCGCCAAGGATTCTTATGGTAGTGATGAGTGAACTCTGGCTAAGTTACACTATCAAATGACACTGTGAACTAATGCAGAGAAGATTAAACAGATGTAGGTTTGAGATATTTGAGCAGGTGGGGCCTGAAAAACATTTTGATAACCTACCATTTATCCCTTAAAAAATAATCACTGCCAATAATTCATCTAGTGTAGCTCATTTCCCAACAACTTTCTTACAATACATAAAAACACAAAGAATCGCTTAGTGGGAAGATGTACTTCCTCACAGTCACAATGAGTATGTACACAAAGCCTTTGCTTTAGATAATGTAGTTCTTATAGACAGGATTACAACAGTATTTAGCCTGCTGTACATGTTCTGGACCCTACAAGAAAAGAAGTGGAGCACAGATGTATAAATAGTCCACCACAGACTTTATTCAGAGCTGACGTTAAAGCCAGTCAGTGAGACTGGGCTACAGTACCAAGGAAAATAAACATTTTCACTAAACACACAAAAACCCTAAATCATGTCAAATGTCATGTCAGATTAAAGTTCGCCCCTCTGTTTAACCCTTTGAGTTTACCCTTCTTGCTTCATCATATTACCCCAGACTTGGAAAAATGGGCATGTTCACCATAATAGCCTGACTGATTGTAATGCATAACCACTGGGCACAGGCATCAGTTCAACGTCTAGTTAGGATTTACATTTGGTTGAGCTGTCAACTATTGAATTGAATGTGAATTCAACGTGAAATCAACTACAAATTTCACCCTGTCATCGGTTAAAAGTTAGGTGAAAAAAATACAAAATTCCCTTACGATGATGAATTTTTGAAAACCCAATCCGTTTTTTGGGGTTGAAATGACATGGAAACAGCGTTGATGCAACCAGTCTTTGCACAGTGGGTAAGTGGTTTGTCTCGGATCTTGGAGTGGTTTTTATGGGTCAATGTACATTCACTTCACACACCAGTTTATTCTGTCCAGTTCCTCCTCTAGCCATTCAACACACACAATTCCAATAGATATGATCTTGGCTCGGTTCCAGCTCATCCTGTTGTCTCCTCACCCCTTTTCCTGTTCCTGCAGATGATGAATAAATTAGACAAATGTTTGGCCTTTATTTCGGATCTATTTGTTTTTTATTGTGTTTCTTTCTAAAGGCTCAAACAATCGAGACAGCCCTCAAACATGGGCTGCCTGTCTCAACTACTTCCTGACCTGGACCAGACCAGGGGCTTGACTGGAGCCGACACAGCATCTGGAGAGGAAAGGGTTGTGTTCAGTAGGGCACACCCCATGAAATCGTTTTGCTAACGGAAAATGAAAACAAGTGTTTTTGACCCACATAGTCACATAAAATATAAATAATATGACATACTGTTCAAATAACATAACATACGCAAACTGTTTTAGATTGAACAGAATCAATCAAAAGTCATTACAAGATAACAAAATGATCTAATATCTAGTGTAGATCATGTCTTCACAGCTCGCTCGGTGACTTCCTTGCTCTGTTACTCAATAGGTTATGTTCAGCCTTTTATAAAGCAGAATATATTTAACTCAACCCTGAAAACCACCCTCTCATAACCACATCCCCTTATAAAACACAAGCTGTTGCTCTGCAACCAATGAACTGTTGAGTTGCAAACATTAACAGAACTGTTGCATCGTGTCAAGCATTACAGCAGCAGCACCACCACGTAGCTGATATACTGCACTGGATAGATTATTACATTTTGATGACTTCATGGAAAAAAATATCTTATTGAGAGCACTTTGCCTGTCCACAATGGAAAGTGGCACTCTAACACCAGTCTGAGGTGGTTGACCACAGCTTCAGAACTTTCACTAGTGTGTGAACAACGTGGAACTGTTGGCTGTACAGTACAGTGTGTAGGCAAAAGGTTACCGACCCTGGTCCCACTGCACCTGAATATATAGCCTGGTCCCACTGGCCCTGAATAGATAGCCTGGTCCCACTGTTAACCAGCCCCTGAATAGATACCCTGGTCCCACTGTTAACCAGTCCCTGAATAGATAGCCTGGTCCCACTGTTAACCAGTCCCTTAATAGATACCCTGGTCCCACTGTTAACCAGCCCCTGAATAGATAGCCTGGTCCCACTGGCCCTGAATAGATAGCCTGGTCCCACTGTTAACCAGCCCCTGAATAGATACCCTGGTCCCACTGTTAACCAGTCCCTGAATAGATAGCCTGGTCCCACTGTTAACCAGTCCCTTAATAGATACCCTGGTCCCACTGTTAACCAGCCCCTGAATAGATAGCCTGGTCCCACTGGCCCTGAATAGATACCCTGGTCCCACTGTTAACCAGTCCCTGAATAGATACCCTGGTCCCACTGTTAACCAGTCCCTGAATAGATAGCCTGGTCCCACTGGCCCTGAATAGATACCCTGGTCCCACTGTTAACCAGTCCCTGAATAGATACCCTGGTCCCACTGTTAACCAGTCCCTGAATAGATACCCTGGTCCCGCTGTTAACCAGCCCCTGAATAGATAGCCTGGTCCCACTGTTAACCAGCCCCTGAATAGATAGCCTGGGACCAGGCTATTGAATAGATACCCTGATGGTGATATAATAGGTTCCATTTCCTGGCAGCTGTTTTAGGAACGCTGTAAAATCTGCTGCTTCCTGTGTCAGGGTATGGATAGTGAGGTAGAGAGACGTTGGTTAGGTATTTAAAAACACATTTTTCAACAAAATCTTCTAATTTTATGAAGCCTGTCCTATTTGTGGCTGAGCAAACTTTTCTTTCCGTAAATCATGATTTACATTTTTTTATTTATAGAATTTTAACAATTGCATTGAGTCTCTTTCACCCACTCTCCCCATCTAAGCACTCACCCCTCCCTCCTCCTCGTCTCTCTCTTCCATTCAGCCTTCAATGTCATCATAACGGTTGGAAGGGTAGGCCTCTACTAGAGTCCTGTCATTTGTTTTTATCTGCCAACACCGCTTCCCTCAGACACCATTTATAGGAGTCACCATGTATTTACTTGTCCGGGCATCTTGCTTAGACATTTACAAACCTCGCCATGTAACTGTTGTTTTTGTCGCACTGCTTTCCTTTATCTTGGCCAGGTCTCAGCTGTAAATGAGAACATGTTCTCAACAGGCCGACCTGGTTAAATAAAGGTGAAATTTAAAAATAATAAGTATGGCTATAGGTTATGTATAGTATGACAGGCAGTATGGCTATAGGTTATGTATAGTATGACAGGCAGTATGGCTATAGGTTATGTATAGTATGACAGGCAGTATGGCTATAGGTTATGTATAGTATGACAGGCAGTATGGCTATAGGTTATGTATAGTATGACAGGCAGTATGGCTATACATTATGTATAGTATGACAGGCAGTATGGCTATAGGTTATGTATAGTATGACAGGCAGTATGGCTATAGGTTATGTATAGTATGACAGGCAGTATGGCTATAGGTTATGTATAGTATGACAGGCAGTATGGCTATACATTATGTATAGTATGACAGGCAGTATGGCTATAGGTTATGTATAGTATGACAGGCAGTATGGCTATAGGTTATGTATAGTATGACAGGCAGTATGGCTATAGGTTATGTATAGTATGACAGGCAGTATGGCTATAGGTTATGTATAGTATGACAGGCAGTATGGCTATAGATTAAGTATAGTAGGACAGGCAGTATGGCTATAGGTTATGTATAGTAGGACAGGCAGTATGGCTATAGGTTAAATATAGTAGGACAGGCAGTATGGCTATAGATTACATATAGTTGGACAGGCAGTATGGCTATAGATTACATATAGTATGACAGGCAGTATGGATATAGGTTAAATATAGTATGACAGAGAGTATGGCTATAGGTTACTTATTGTATGACAGGCAGTACACATAACAACACCAGTGGCTGTTCACATTGAGATGTGCTTAGAAGTACTGTATTCGACACAGACAACTGTGTTTAAACCATAGGCACACAGCGATCAGCTGTAAATTTGCACACACACACACAAACATGGTTTCCTCTTGGACTTTATCCACCCTCCCACACAGGAAAGTGTGCTGAGAGATTGAGTGGGTCAGCTATTGTATCTCTCTGTCTGTTTCTGGACTCTGTCTCTGGATTGCAGAATTGCTTTTTTTTACAAAGTGAGACAGAAGATGAACTCAGAACATAACATGTGTCAGAATACATCAATTGTGGCAAAGATTCATGAAGAACAATGACTGATGGTTAAAGTAGCTAATTAGCTAAAATGCTAAAGTTGTCCTTGTGAGATTCGAACACACAACCTTTGATTTTCTAGATGTTCGTGTTATACACCCACCAATCCACTCCGAACAACCACCCTCCTTTCGATTTTGCCTCAAGTGACCTTCTGTCTTCTATAACCATACCAAACATAACATATGATACTAATTTGACTTTTACCATGTTATGTCTAGTCTATGAGACCAGGCTGGAATTCATGGTTACTAGTTGGCACAGCCCAGTCCTAGCTCAGACTGCAATGTTGACTGGTTTTATGGATGAGCATGCTCTGTAAAACAAACAATATTGTAGCAAGTTTGCTTGAGGATTGTGGGTAATTGAGAATTCCTGTACATTATTTCACAAAGCCTTGTACCTGTAATGTTGATAATTTTTTATTTTGACTGTATTACTTGCTAAAATCCATATATGAAATATAGTATTAATCTCCCTTATGAATTAATTTTTCTCTGCTCAATAAGTGTTAGAGAACATTTCTTAGTGTGGGGACTTTCAGAACAGAGGCCAGTAACTTACAGGAAGTTGACTTTCTGAAGGTGTTGATGGGAGGATGTGAATTCTCTAAGTGTGAGATTCTGTTAATTTAAACCAATAACCAACGACCGGGTTAATGGAAACATGAAATGCTGGAATTTTTTTATTTATAAATGCCGACAGACAATTTGACAATTTGTTCGTCTGACAAGGTGGAATCTTTTTGTATCTGTAAAACTAATTATGCGAGAAATGGCAGTGTAATTTTCTTTATGCGCAAATATTGATATAATAACCATCTCAAAGTAAATTCGTAGTCACGTGATGATACAGTATGTTGTGTGGTTCTCCCACTACAACTCGGAAAAACATGCAGTTTATGAGACTACAGATAAAATAAGTTATGAACTTCACAGGGTGGTGAAAGTAGAAGGTGATGAGCTTGATGCTCCTTTCCAATAGATATCAAGGGTATTATTCTAATGACATGATCGATGCTTAGCTGCCTTTTGACAGATAAAATATTGTTTTTTATCAATAATAATCTCATAATGTATCCACACTGTATCTGCGAGGTGTTCGCTATAGCGCATGCGTTTTTCATTCATTGCATGGGAATTTATTTCTATGTGCGTTACGTCATCACGCACAGCCTTTTAACCACAAAAAGTCTGTTCGATGGAAACTCATCTCTGGTGGGAAAATGGCATGTTGGTTTATGCAGATTTTAGAATAGTTGCATGAAAATATGTTGCACATTGGATGGAAACCTAGCTAGTGTCACACTCTCTAGGCAACTTCCTCATTTTCATCCAGCCTTTTTTAAACCACTAACACCTCACCATCATCATCAGCTCTGCCATACCAAAACACCCAAATCTCTGCGTGATTGAGTAAGGACTGATTGTGTCATGTTTCTTTGCTCATACCTCAATCTGTCTGCCTCTGGAAGTTGTGCGACACCAACAATATGAACAACATGGGGTAACACTTCATTTTAAAGGGTCCTTGACAGGGTTGCTAACTGTAACAACTCATAGTTACAGTGTAATAACAACAGGTAACTGGTAGTAATTGAGGTATGTAACTACCAAGGTGTAACAACTCATAGTTACAGTGTAATAACAACAGGTAACTGGTAGTAATTGAGGTATGTAACTACCAAGGTGTAACAACTCATAGTTACAGTGTAATAACAACAGGTAACTGGTAGTAATTGAGGTATGTAACTACCAAGGTGTAACAACTCATAGTTACAGTGTAATAACAACATGTAACTGGTAGTAATACCACCCACCCGCAGTGGTGGGTGGTGTAAGGTGCTTTAGTGACAAAACGGATGGCACTGTGATAGACTGCATCCAGTTTGCTGAGTAGAGTGTTGGAAGCCATTTTGTAGATGACATCGCCGAAGTCGAGGATCGGTAGGATAGTCAGTTTTACTAGTGTAAGCTTGGCGGCGTGAGTGAAGGAGGCTTTGTTGTGGAATAGAAAGCCGACTCTTGATTTGATTTTCGATTGGAGATGTTTGATATGAGTCTGGAAGGAGAGTTTGCAGTCTAGCCAGACACCTAGGTACTTATAGACGTCCACATATTCTAGGTCGGAACCATCCAGGGTGGTGATGTTAGTCGGGCATGCGGGTGCAGGCAGCGACCGGTTGAAAAGCATGCATTTGGTTTTACTAGCGTTTAAGAGCAGTTGGAGGCCACGGAAGGAGTGTTGTATGGCATTGAAGCTTGTTTGGAGGTTAGATAGCACAGTGTCCAAAGACGGGCCGAAAGTATGTAGAATGGTGTCATCTGCGTAGAGGTGGATCAGGGAATCGCCCGCAGCAAGAGCAACATCATTGATATACACAGAGAAAAGAGTCGGCCCGAGAATTGAACCCTGTGGCACCCCCATAGAGACTGCCAGAGGACCGGACAGCATGCCCTCCGATTTGACACACTGAACTCTGTCTGCAAAGTAATTGGTGAACCAGGCAAGGCAGTCATCCGAAAAACCGAGGCTACTGAGTCTGCCGATAAGAATATGGTGATTGACAGAGTCGAAAGCCTTGGCAAGGTCGATGAAGACGGCTGCACAGTACTGTCTTTTATTGATGGCGGTTATGATATCATTTAGTACCTTGAGTGTGGCTGAGGTGCACCCAGATTGCACAGCGGAGAAGGTACGGTGGGATTCGAGATGGTCAGTGACCTGTTTGTTGACTTGGCTTTCGAAGACCTTAGATAGGCAGGGCAGGATGGATATAGGTCTGTAACAGTTTGGGTCCAGGGTGTCTCCCCCTTTGAAGAGGGGGATGACTGCGGCAGCTTTCCAATCCTTGGGGATCTCAGACGATATGAAAGAGAGGTTGAACAGGCTGGTAATAGGGGTTGCGACAATGGTGGCAGATAGTTTCAGAAATAGAGGGTCCAGATTGTCAAGCCCAGCTGATTTGTACGGGTCCAGGTTTTGCAGCTCTTTCAGAACATCTGCTATCTGGATTTGGTTAAAGGAGAACCTGGAGAGGCTTGGGCGAGGAGCTGCGGGGGGGGCGGAGCTGTTGGCCGAGGTTGAAGTAGCCAGGCGGAAGGCATGGCCAGCCGTTGAGAAATGCTTATTGAAGTTTTCGATAATCATGGATTTATCAGTGGTGACCGTGTTACCTAGCCTCAGTGCAGTGGGCAGCTGGGAGGAGGTGCTCTTGTTCTCCATGGACTTCACAGTGTCCCAGAACTTTTTGGAGTTGGAGCTACAGGATGCAAACTTCTGCCTGAAGAAGCTGGCCTTAGCTTTCCTGACTGACTGCGTGTATTGGTTCCGGACTTCCCTGAACAGTTGCATATCACGGGGACTATTCGATGCTATTGAAGTCCGCCACAGGATGTTTTTGTGCTGGTCGAGGGCAGTCAGGTCTGGGGTGAACCAAGGGCTGTATCTGTTCTTAGTTCTGCATTTTTTGAACGGAGCATGCTTATCTAAAATGGTGAGGAAGTTACTTTTAAAGAATGACCAGGCATCCTCAACTGACGGGATGAGGTCAATGTCCTTCCAGGATACCCGGGCCAGGTCGGTTAGAAAGGCCTGCTCACAGAAGTGTTTTAGGGAGCGTTTGACAGTGATGAGGGGTGGTCGTTTGACTGCGGCTCCATAGCAGATACAGGCAATGAGGCAGTGATCGCTGAGATCCTGGTTGAAGACAGCGGAGGTGTATTTGGAGGGCCAGTTGGTCAGGATGACGTCTATGAGGGTGCCCTTGTTTACAGAGTTAGGGTTGTACCTGGTGGGTTACTTGATGATTTGTGTGAGATTGAGGGCATCTAGCTTAGATTGTAGGACTGGCGGGGTGTTAAGCATATCCCAGTTTAGATCACCTAACAGAACAAACTCTGAAGCTAGATGGGGGGCGATCAATTCATAAATGGTGTCCAGGGCACAGCTGGGAGCTGAGGGGGGTCGGTAGCAGGCGGCAACTGTGAGAGACTTATTTCTGGAGAGAGTAATTTTCAAAATTAGTAGTTCGAACTGTTTGGGTATGGACCTGGAAAGTATGACATTACTTTGCAGGCTATCTCTGCAGTAAACTGCAACTCCTCCCCCTTTGGCAGTTCTATCTTGACGGAAGATGTTATAGTTGGGTATGGAAATCTCTGAATTTTTGGTGGCCTTCTTGAGCCAGGATTCAGACACAGCAAGGACATCAGGGTTAGCAGAGTGTGCTAAAGCAGTGAGTAAAACAAACTTAGGGAGGAGGCTTCTGATGTTGACATGCATGAAACCAAGGCTTTTTCGATCACAGAAGTCAACAAATGAGGGTGCCTGGGGACATGTAGGGCCTGGGTTTACCTCCACAGAGAAGAGAAGGAGTAGTATGAGGGTGCGGCTAAAGGCTATCAAAACTGGTCGCCTAGAGCGTTGGGGACAGAGAATAAGAGGAGCAGGTTTCTGGGCATGGTAGAATATATTCAGGGCATAATGCAGTGTACAGTGTAATAACAACAGGTAACTGGTAGTAATTGAGGTATGTAACTACCAAGGTGTAACAACTCATAGTTACAGTGTAATAACAACATGTAACTGGTAGTAATTGAGGTATGTAACTACCAAGGTGTAACAACTCATAGTTACAGTGTAATAACAACAGGTAACTGGTAGTAATTGAGGTATGTAACTACCAAGGTGTAACAACTCATAGTTACAGTGTAATAACAACATGTAACTGGTAGTAATTGAGGTATGTAACTACCAAGGTGTAACAACTCATAGTTACAGTGTAATAACAACATGTAACTGGTAGTAATTGAGGTATGTAACTACCAAGGTGTAACAACTCATAGTTACAGTGTAATAACAACATGTAACTGGTAGTAATTGAGGTATGTAACTACCAAGGTGTAACAACTCATAGTTACAGTGTAATAACAACAGGTAACTGGTAGTAATTGAGGTATGTAACTACCAAGGTGTAACAACTCATAGTTACAGTGTAATAACAACAGGTAACTGGTAGTAATTGAGGTATGTAACTACCAAGGTGTAACAACTCATAGTTACAGTGTAATAACAACAGGTAACTGGTAGTAATTGAGGTATGTAACTACCAAGGTGTAACAACTCATAGTTACAGTGTAATAACAACAGGTAACTGGTAGTAATTGAGGTATGTAACTACCAAGGTGTAACAACTCATAGTTACAGTGTAATAACAACATGTAACTGGTAGTAATTGAGGTATGTAACTACCAAGGTGTAACAACTCATAGTTACAGTGTAATAACAACAGGTAACTGGTAGTAATTGAGGTATGTAACTACCAAGGTGTAACAACTCATAGTTACAGTGTAATAACAACATGTAACTGGTAGTAATTGAGGTATGTAACTACCAAGGTGTAACAACTCATAGTTACAGTGTAATAACAACATGTAACTGGTAGTAATTGAGGTATGTAACTACCAAGGTGTAACAACTCATAGTTACAGTGTAATAACAACATGTAACTGGTAGTAATTGAGGTATGTAACTACCAAGGTGTAACAACTCATAGTTACAGTGTAATAACAACAGGTAACTGGTAGTAATTGAGGTATGTAACTACCAAGGTGTAACAACTCATAGTTACAGTGTAATAACAACAGGTAACTGGTAGTAATTGAGGTATGTAACTACCAAGGTGTAACAACTCATAGTTACAGTGTAATAACAACAGGTAACTGGTAGTAATTGAGGTATGTAACTACCAAGGTGTAACAACTCATAGTTACAGTGTAATAACAACAGGTAACTGGTAGTAATTGAGGTATGTAACTACCAAGGTGTAACAACTCATAGTTACAGTGTAATAACAACAGGTAACTGGTAGTAATTGAGGTATGTAACTACCAAGGTGTAACAACTCATAGTTACAGTGTAATAACAACAGGTAACTGGTAGTAATTGAGGTATGTAACTACCAAGGTGTAACAACTCATAGTTACAGTGTAATAACAACAGGTAACTGGTAGTAATTGAGGTATGTAACTACCAAGGTGTAACAACTCATAGTTACAGTGTAATAACAACAGGTAACTGGTAGTAATTGAGGTATGTAACTACCAAGGTGTAACAACTCATAGTTACAGTGTAATAACAACATGTAACTGGTAGTAATTGAGGTATGTAACTACCAAGGTGTAACAACTCATAGTTACAGTGTAACAACAACATGTAACTGGTAGTAATTGAGGTATTTAACTACCAAGGTGTAACAACTCATAGTTACAGTGTAATAACAACAGGTAACTGGTAGTAATTGAGGTATGTAACTACCAAGGTGTAACAACTCATAGTTACAGTGTAATAACAACAGGTAACTGGTAGTAATTGAGGTATGTAACTACCAAGGTGTAACAACTCATAGTTACAGTGTAATAACAACATGTAACTGGTAGTAATTGAGGTATGTAACTACCAAGGTGTAACAACTCATAGTTACAGTGTAATAACAACAGGTAACTGGTAGTAATTGAGGTATGTAACTACCAAGGTGTAACAACTCATAGTTACCGTGTAATAACAACAGGTAACTGGTAGTAATTGAGGTATGTAACTACCAAGGTGTAACAACTCATAGTTACAGTGTAATAACAACATGTAACTGGTAGTAATTGAGGTATGTAACTACCAAGGTGTAACAACTCATAGTTACAGTGTAACAACAACATGTGACTGGTAGTAATTGAGGTATGTAACTACCAAGGTGTAACAACTCATAGTTACAGTGTAATAACAACAGGTAACTGGTAGTAATTGAGGTATGTAACTACCAAGGTGTAACAACTCATAGTTACAGTGTAATAACAACAGGTAACTGGTAGTAATTGAGGTATGTAACTACCAAGGTGTAACAACTCATAGTTACAGTGTAATAACAACATGTAACTGGTAGTAATTGAGGTATGTAACTACCAAGGTGTAACAACTCATAGTTACAGTGTAATAACAACAGGTAACTGGTAGTAATTGAGGTATGTAACTACCAAGGTGTAACAACTCATAGTTACCGTGTAATAACAACAGGTAACTGGTAGTAATTGAGGTATGTAACTACCAAGGTGTAACAACTCATAGTTACAGTGTAATAACAACAGGTAACTGGTATCAATTGAGGTATGTAACTACCAAGGTGTAACAATGAATGCTTGTTACAAATGGGCAGGTTTCCACTAAATTCACCAACTTAGTGTCTCGCTTCTTCTCAGCTGCATACAGTTACAACTGTCACAAAGGTTGTGACCCCTCGTGGATGCGCTGGGTGTCTGAGAGACTAGAGCCTATGCTCAATAGGCTCTAATTACTTATCCTTGAATGTGCACTGTTCAAACGATGTCTCCACACAGTGTTGTTGCTGGCACTTGCCCCCAAAATAAAGGGTACCAATTGGGTTGACTTGGTTGAGCAGGTAAAAACAGATCAGTAGGTCAACCTCACTGACTGGGATCTAATATGGGTGGCATCCCAGATGTAGAAAAATAATCTATTTCAAAGCATTGTACATGTAATATTTGCCTAAGTACAATGTAATTACTAGTTGTTACACAGGCTATAGCTAGTTAAAATGAAGTGTACCTTGCTTGTAATTCATGTACTTATACAGTACATTACCCATCTTGAAAACCTGGCCCTCATTTGAAAGCTTCTGGTAGTTTCACTTTATTTCGTAATAAGGTACAGAAATGAAGTGAATCTTCCAGAAGCTCTGGATGCAGTGACATTTCAAATAATGTGTTTTATCCTCATCCGGGATGACAAAGTTGGTTAACCCAGTTGGTACACTTTATTTTGTTGGCAAGTGCTAGAAATAACATTGCGTGGAGATATTTTTTCAACATTGCACATTCATGGCTAAGTAATTGGAGCCTATTTAGCATAATCTCCCAGACACCCAGCACATCCATGAGGGGTTACAACCTTTGTGACACAAAGAATCGGATGCAGCTGAGAAGAAACAAAACACTAAGTTGGTGAATTTAGTGGAAACCCGTCCATTTGTAACAAGCATGGTAACAAGCATTCATTGTTACACCTTTATTATTACAGAATGCAATTACTGCCAGTCACATGTTGTTATTACAGTGTAACTTTGTTACAGTTAACTACAAAACTTGTTACAGTGTAATTTCACATGGACCCTATAAAAGGAAATGTTACCAAACATGACCATCTAATGAAACAGGCGCACATCTGTCAAACTCAATTTATACCCACCTCCACAGTGGTGGAAAAGGTACTCAATTTATACCCACCTCCACAGTGGTGGAAAAGGTACTCAATTTATACTCACCTCCACAGTGGTGGAAAAGGTACTCAATTTATACCCACCTCCACAGTGGTGGAAAAGGTACTCAATTTATACCCACCTCCACAGTGGTGGAAAAGGTACTCAATTTATACCCACCTCCACAGTGGTGGAAAAGGTAGTCAATTTATACCCACCTCCACAGTGGTGGAAAAAGTACTCAATGTATACCCACCTCCACAGTGGCGGAAAAGGTACTCAATTTATACCCACCTCCACAGTGGTGGAAAAGGTAGTCAATTTATACCCACCTGCACAGTGATGGAAAAGGTAGTCAATGTATACCCACCTGCACAGTGATGGAAAAAGTACTCAATTTATACCCACCTCCACAGTGGTGGGAAAAACGATTCAATTTATACCCACCTCCACAGTGGTGGAAAAGGTAGTCAATTTATACCCACCTCCACAGTGGTGGAAAAAGTACTCAATGTATACCCACCTCCACAGTGGCGGAAAAGGTACTCAATTTATACCCACCTCCACAGTGGTGGAAAAGGTAGTCAATGTATACCCACCTGCACAGTGATGGAAAAAGTACTCAATTTATACCCACCTCCACAGTGGTGGGAAAAACGATTCAATTTATACCCACCTCCACAGTGGTGGAAAAAGTACTCAATGTATACCCACCTCCACAGTGGTGGAAAAAGTACTCACTTGTCATACTTGAGTAAAAGTAAAGATACCTTAATAAAAAAAGACTCAAGTAAAACTTAAAGTCACCCAGTAAAATACTACTTTAAGTATCTTATTTTAAATGACACCAACCCATGTGACAACCAGCTCCATCTCCCATACAGCACAGTTCATACTGTTGCCTGCACAGATGTGAATTGATGAAGTTATAGCAGTGACAGGCCTGTAAACTGGGAAGGCCAGATTGTTTATTTCAATCAACGCAGTAACGCTAGAGAGGAGAGCAGGTTCCAGAAACTCTTATCTGTGGTGTTCACACAGGATGCTACTGCTAGTGTACAAGTAGGGAGGGCCCAAACGTTGTGCAACTACTACTGAATCTGATGCCATAAATAAGTGCCGTATACAATAGTCAATGTTCCCACTTCTCGTTTGTAAATTCCTCCTGTTGTCCTGTAGTGTAAATTAGTCAATGTGATGACTGAAGGCTGTGAGAAAGTTGTACAGGTCATATGTGGTTCAGGGGTGTTACGGTGGAGAGGACAGAACACACAACACAATCAACCCTATTAACATCTGCTTTATTAAAGAATTTTAGGACCATCAATCAGTCATTTAGCCAACAGTGTTACTTAAATAGGCAGACTATCAGAATACCAGTAGCTGTGATCTGAAGTGTTGAGTGAATTACACAGGGATGTACCGACATCTTGTGGACACATAGACGTTTTGCAACGCTTTTCAAAAAAAAAAAGTATTGTATATTTTTCACCTTTACGTTCGTTCACCGAAAATCTTTCCATTTCCCAAAGGAATACAAAACACGGTAACTGTAATCTCTTACCAGCAGATTACAAACTACTTTTAAAAAAACAGACGATTACTTATTGGATTACGTTTAAATTCAGAAGGATGTTTGCACCTTTCTATATTCTCCATTACATTTAAATCAGCATTGAAAAAAGACGACATTGTTCTGCCTGAGTCTGACCAGAAGTCAGAGACCACTATGATGACACATCAAATGCGTTTGTTTGAACGATCGCGAGAAAATAGTAGGAACATTTTTCTATAGGCTACAGTCCAAGCTATGCCTTCCAATGGTGTGACTGTTGTCAGCATCCACAGATTATGCAATTTGAATAAACGCTTGGAGGACGACAGCAGTGGTGTAGCATACGGGAGGAAAGATATCACTTATTATTGATATCTACATAGCGCATTGATGTGAATCACACTGCTGCTCTCTTATTTAGCTATTAGCTTTTTGCACATTATGGATAGTGGTTGTGGATGGCTTCTCACAAATGTATACAGTACCAGTCAAAAGCTTGGACACACCTACTCATTGCAGGGTTTTTCTTGATTTGTACTATTTTCTACATTGTAGAATAATAGTGAAGACATCACAACTATGAAATAACACATATTGAATCATGAAGTAACAAAAAAAAGTGTTAAAACAACTCAAAATATATTTTAGATTTGAGATTCTTCAAAGTAGCCACCCTTTGCCTTGATGACAGCTTTGCACACTCTTGATATTCTCTCAACCAGCTTCACCTGGAATGCTTTTCCAACAGTCTTGAAGGAGTTCCCACATATGTTGAACACTTGTTGGTGGCTTTTCCTTCACTCTGCGGTCCAACTCATCCCAAACCATCTCAATTGGGTTGAGGCCGGGTGATTGTGATGTCATCTGATGCAGCACTCCATCACTCCCCTTCTTGGTCAAAGCCTGAAGGTGTGTTGGGTCATTGTCCTGTTGAAAAACAAATGATTGTCCCACTAAGCGCTAACCAGATGGGATGGCGTATCGCTGCAGAATGCTGTGGTAGCCATGCTGGTTAAGTGTGCCTTGAATTCTAAATAAATCACTGACAGTGTCAACAGCAAAGCACCCCCACACAATTACACCTATTCCTCCATGCTTCACGGTGGCAAACAAACATGCAGAGATAATCCGTTCACCTACTCTGCATCTCACAAAGACACGGCATTCGGAACCAAAAATCTCAAATTTGAACTCAGACCAATGGACAGATTTCCAGCGGTCTAATGTCCATTGCTTGTGTTTTTTGGCCCAAGAATCTCTTCTTCTTATTGGTGTCCTTTGGTAGTGGTTTCTTTGCAGCAATTCAACCATGAAGGCCTGATTCACGCAATCTCCTCTGAACAGTTGATGCTGAGATGTGTCTGTTACTTGAACTCTGTGAAGCATTTATTTGGGCTGAAATCTGAGAAAATATAGAAAATAATAAAAATATAGAAAAACCCTGCAATGAGTCCAAAGTTTTGACTGGTGCTGTATGTGTATATTAACCCAATAATGGTTGAATTAAAGAAGTTTAAACTGCAGATCAGTGGGCAGCCAGTGAAAAATGGCTCTTGCAATGGCTGCACAGTGCGCATCAAGGGCCTGATTAATGCGAGGGCTTACAGGGTCTGAATCCCTGGGGCCCAAGCCCGTAGGGGGCCCTTGATGCAGAGTGTAGGTAGCCTGCTTCTGCTCTGCTAATCATCAGATGGGGGGGAGGAGAGGAGGTAGGGGGCCCATGTGGGTAACAAGGGGGAGGTTGCCCTCCTTTCCCCCACCGCCCATCGCCAGAGCGAGAGGCCACAGTTCATGGAGCAAAAATGTTTGCGGTTCACCGACAACCCCTTATCGCCCTCGGACACGGCCGACGCACCTGCAACATCCATTAATGGCCATCTATGTAAACTCTAACATTGATTTATCCTGCAATAGATGTTGTTCAACCTTCTAATGCTGCTTAAAGGCAAAGTAATCCAAAAGTAACTGAAAGTAATCAGATTACATTACTGAGTTTGGGTAATCCAAACGTTATGTCACTGATTACAATTTTTGACAGGTAACTAGCAACTGTAACGGATTGCATTTAGAAAGTAACCTACCCAAACCTGCTCCCAACACATTCTCAACTTATTCCCACAACAGAATGCCTTCAAACACATTTTAAATGAAGAAAGTTACATAAATAAAATAAAAAAGTATACACAATAATGTAATTTCAATACAAAGCAAACCCACAATACTGCAAAAGCAGTAGCTATGTAAAAAAGTAACTGCAAAATCTGACTTCAAAGTCTGTTCTGTCTAGACAGAGAGCAATTTTGGGTACTTCATGATATATTCTGATCGACTTGCTTGTTCTTGTGTCAGGAAACTAAATATCACATTAATCAGAGAATATACCTGGCCATTACAACAGATCAAATATACACTGCTCAAAAAAAATAAAGGGAACACTAAAATAACATATCCTAGATCTGAATGAATGAAATATTCTTAATAAATACTTTTTTCTTTACATAGTTGAATGTGCTGACAACAAAATCAAACAAAAATTATCAATGTAAATTAAATTTATCAACCCATGGAGGTCTGGATTTGGAGTCACACTCAAAATTAAAGTGGAAAACCACACTACAGGCTGATCCAACTTTGATGTAATGTCCTTAAAACAAGTCAAAATGAGGCTCAGTAGACCTCCCTACAACGCCTGGGCATGCTCCTGAGGAGGTGGCGGATGGTCTCCTGAGGGATCTCCTCCCAGACCTGGACTAAAGCATCCGCCAACTACTGGACAGTCTGTGGTGCAATGTGGCGTTGGTGGATGGAGCGAGACATGATGTCCCAGATGTGCTCAATTGGATTCAGGTCTGGGGAACAGGAGGGTCAGTTCATAGCATCAATGCCTTCCTCTTGCAGGAACTGCTGACACACTCCAGCCACATGAGGTCTAGCATTGTCTTGCATTAGGAGGAACCCAGGGCCAACCACACCAGCATATGGTCTCACAAGGGGTCTGAGGATCTCATCTCGGTACCTAATGGCAGTCAGGCTACCTCTGGCAAGCACATGGAGGGCTGTGCGGCCCCCCAAAGAAATGCCACCCCACACCATGACTGACCCACCGCCAAACCGGTCATGCTGGAGGATGTTGCAGGCAGCAGAACGTTCTCCACGGCGTCTCCAGACTCTGTCACGTCTGTCACGTGCTCAGTGTGAACCTGCTTTCATCTGTGAAGAGCACAGGGCGCCAGTGGTGAATTTGCCAATCTTGGTGTTCTCTGGCAAATGCCAAACGTCCTGCACAGTGTTGGGCTGTAAGCACAACCCCCACCTGTGGACGTCGGGCCCTCATACCACCCTCATGGAGTCTGTTTCTGACCGTTTGAGCAGACACATGCACATTTGTGGCCTGCTGGAGGTCATTTTGCAGGGCTCTGGCAGTGCTCCTCCTGCTCCTCCTTGCACAAAGGCGGAGGTAGCGGTCCTGCTGCTGGGTTGTTGCCCTCCTACAGCCTCCTCCACATCTCCTGATGTACTGGCCTGTCTCCTGGTAGCGCCTCCATCCTCTGGACACTACGCTGACAGACACAGCAAACCTTCTTGCCACATCTCGCATTGATGTGCCATCCTGGATGAGCTGCACTACCTGAGCCACTTGTGTGGGTTGTAGACTCCGTCTCATGCTACCACTAGAGTGAAAGCACCGCCAGCATTCAAAAGTGACCAAAACATCAGCCAGGAAGCATAGGAACTGAGAAGTGGTCTGTGGTCACCACCTGCAGAACCACTCCTTTATTGGGGGTGTCTTGCTAATTGCCTATAATTTCCACCTGTTGTCTATTCCATTTGCACAACAGCATGTGAAATTTATTGTCAATCAATGTTGCTTCCTAAGTGGACAGTTTGATTTCACAGAAGTGTGATTGACTTGGAGTTACATTGTGTTGTTTAAGTGTTCCCTTTATTTTTTTAGCAGTGTATTTGACGAATTCGCAGTTATTGCACTTTTACTGCACTTTTCCCTTGTAGGGCAGAATAGCATAACATTTTTAGGCAATCACCTTTGACCTAATATTGAGTTTCTTGGCTCTAGGTATGTTTAACATAGACATGATGTCATATTACAATGAACTGTATGTCCAAGAACAATAAGCTCTAGTCTACTGCAGAATCAAGGGTTTCCACCACTATATATACGTCTGTTAGAAATGATTCATTCCAATTTAGCTTAGGCTTCACAGGCTGCAGCCTAAAGTGGATCAGGCAGAAATCTGCTCAGTTGCTGAAACAATTCATGCACCTAACCCAGTGCCATTTGGATCAGATTGGTTGTGACCTTGTATTGCTGTTTCTGATGGACAAATTGGCACGGTCTACAGGCATGGTTAATAGGAAAGACACATCAATTAACTTTGAAGAACTTCCTCCACCTGAACAACTTAGAGTATTCATCCTCACTCATGCTCTGTAGATACTGAGCCAACTTCTCCAGTTTGGAGAAATCATCCACATCCACATAATTTGCTTGCTATTAAAGTGGGCTCCATATGTTTTGATAGTTATGAACTTGCTCAGGAGTTGGTCATATTTGACCCTATAATGGTTCCCGTTCCAGTTGCTTTACAATCCAGCAGTTTGTAACCTTCTTCTCAAAATGGTAGGTCTTCCTCAATCTCACTGTTCTTGAAGACTAATCTCTTGCACACATTAATGTCAGCATTCCAACAGTAGCTGAACGTCACGTTGAAGAGTTTCCCCAGTCCAGATGTCTTACGTGTGTTCATTGGTGACTCAAAATTCATCCACACCCATTTGTGGAAGGTGGGCCTGGGGTTCTTGGGGCAGGTTGGATAAATCCTCTTGGATCTCTCTGTGGTTGCATGAGAACGGCGTCCCCTTGACTGTACAGCTCCCTGTCCACTGACCGATGACAGCCTTCGATGTTGAACGTTTGACCTGCAGGATGTGAGGTCAAAGTGATATTTGAAGTGCCAGAACCAGACCAGTAGTATGGTGTCTTTGTCTTGTGACCTGGGTTGAACTGGAGAGAGATCTTTCGATGCCTCTGACTGTACCTTTGTATGGCATGGTGACAGCCCATGGTAGAACATAGTTAGGGCACAGCCGATCACAATGCAGATGAAGACATAATGATGTGCGTTGAGAGTTGGCTTCATCAGACATTGGAAAATAAAATAAGACATTGATGACTTTATACATTATGTAAATATACAAAACTAATCCTTTCAGGGTTTCCTTCTGAGGAAAGAAGTTCACTTCCAACTACAGTCTAATCAATTCACAAATTGGACTTGACTCTTACGAATGAATTCCTTGTCCAATTCAACAGTCAGGAATTTAAAGGGATTTGATCCCAAACTCAAATTGCATTAAATCAAACTTTGCATTTAAAATCGCAACACACTTCACAGTAAAACAATGAAAGTGATCAATTGTTTCAATAAGAGACAATAAAAGAGATGAATAACCAAACATAAAGGAAGTGCATATTCAACCAGCAGAATGAAAACGTAAGGTTAGTGTAACGGTATTCGTCATCTGAAGAAGAGGAATCATCGGACCAAAGCACAGTGTGGTAAGTGTTCATGCTTTCTTTATTAAAACAGAACACTATCACAAAATAACAAAGAGAATAACCAAAACAGTCCTGAAAGGTGCAAAACACTAAACAGAAATTAACTACCCACAGAAACCATGTGGGAAAAAGCTACCTAAGTATGGTTCCCAATCAGAGACAACGATAGACAGCTGTCCTTGATTGAGAACCATACCCGGCCAAAACAAAGAAATACAAAAACATAGAAAAAAGAACATAGAATGCCCACCCAAATCACACCCTGACCAAACCAAAATAGAGACGTATGACAGTTAGGCATAGGAGTCTAAATGATTTAAGGTTAGGCATAGGAGTCTAAATGATTTAAGGTTAGGCATAGGAGTCTAAATGATTTAAGGTTAGGTTTAGGAGTCTAAATGATTTAAGGTTAGGCATAGGAGTCTAAATGATTTAAGGTTAGGCATAGGGGTCTAAATGATTTAAGGTTAGGTTTAGGAGTCTAAATGATTTAAGGTTAGGTTTAGGAATGAGGGTTATTGTTTCAGTGAGGTTAGGAAAAGACATAAACATTTATATTGGCTTAGCGTACCACTGTCCGCCATTTATTTTCTGCCAGTTCAGTATACACTACCAAAACAAAAAGGATGACTTAAATACTGTAACAACAGGCCCAGTCCTCAATTGTGTCTCTTACCTGACAATGCATGTAATTTCCTAGCAATGGTGGTCATAAATGCAATGCTCCGCTCATGTACTGTATCACCACAATGAGATGTGCTTGTTTTTAAGCTGATGCAACTGGTTCCACAATAAGGGCAGTTTGGTAACCAGCTGAGCTGTGGGGCTGAGAAATGTAACCACTCTCAGGACCAGCCATGAAATCAAAATGATAGTTTTAACTATGTCTTGAAGCTATGCAGTGTAATGATCTAATTATGTCATTATTAATTATGATGATATTATATAATAACATTGTTTACAAACAATGGAGTTAAAAGGCATATATTTTGGGTTATGATGGTCTCAGTTAACAAGACATTTTACAAGTAATATTCTTAAAGAATGAATGCCGAAATCTCATTGCAACTTTATTAACAACTGTAAAATAGGGGTTAAAGGCACAAGGCCAGCATTCATCATGATAGAGTAGACGTAGGTAATCCTACTTTACCTAATTTGTCCATAATCAGTAATTTCACTGATCCTATACGGTACAGGAGTCAAACTCATTCCATAGAGGGCCAGGTGTCTGCAGGTTTTCACTCCTCCATTGTACTTGATAGATGAATTAAGGTCACTAATTAGTAAGGAACTCCTACACCTGGTTGTCCAGGGCTTAACTGAAAGTAAAAAACTAACTTCTAGACAGTAGGCACTTCATGGAATGAGTTTGACACCCCTGCTATACGGCATTAAAACACCCTAGATCTCGTCATACACACAATCCATTAATATAGCAGTTAGAGCCTATTCAAGTTCAACAACGCATTGACTGGTTCAAACAAAGCCTCCCTGTTATGTTAGTGTTGCAACCCTAAAGCAAACAGAGGTAAACAGACTGAACTTGTCCAATAAGAAATGCATATTTTCCGTTTTGCCCTAATGAATACAAAGGAGGCAAATACCAAGGTCCTGTTCACCAGGTCATGTCCATATCCTTAGGTAATTAAGGGCGAGGGAAACATACCTGGTGCTGAATGGGGAGTAGAAACACAAGGTGAGACGTCCCCTGCTCAACAATAGCCACGTCTCGCTGATATAAAGAGGAGAACAGGGAGAATGCAGTTATAGGAATAATATGAAGATAACTGCTCACTAATACACTGAGCTTTTCTATAGTTGTTAGGAGACAAAATAATGACAGTTGATTTCATTTCATGTGAGGTGTTTTTTTTAATAAAGGAAGAGGATAGCCATGGCCTAACGCTGAGCAGGTGAACCCAAGAGCAGACTCAGACGAGGAGACTTGTTCATATTAATTATATTTGAAAGAAGGACTGGTGGAGTTTACTATGCACAGACACAGAGAAAAGAACATGATTGGATGATACAACTCACAAGGCTGAGCTTGCTTTATGCAGATTTGCATAGTGTAGTCCTGCCCTATGCAACTGTATGCCTAATAAAATCCCAGTTAATACTTTTTGGATTGAAAAAGTCTAGGTAACCTAGTCATCCCAATTTTGAATATAAACCAAATTCGGTCCCACCCACTGGGCACAGATGTCAGTTCAAAGTCTAGTTTAATTTACATTTGGTTGCGATTTAAACTAACATGAATTCAACTTGAAATCAACAGAAAATATCACGATGTCATTGGATTTAGATTAAAAGTTGGGTGAAAAAAGGCCCAAGACATGCTAACCTCTCACCATTACAATTACATGGGAGGTTAGCATTTCTGGGGGGTGTGACATTATAAACAAACAGCAAATGCATCCAACACGTTTGTGGAGTCACAACCTTGACGTAATCATTGTGTGCTAATAATATGGCACCAAATGTTTTGACATATTGTTTGGAACAATAACAATCTTCAACATGTAACATTTCCAGATTTGGGTCTCTGGTACTTTTGAAGAGATTATTAAAGGGGATTAACCAATCACAGCTCTCCTTTAGGGTTGCACGTTCAGCAAATCACTAGCAGAGGGAGTTCACTTTTAATACATTTTCCCATTCACTGTGTTGGTGGTGCTTATAAAATGTATCATAGTTTAGCAGAGCCCACTCTGGAAAAGTTGAAGTTGGAAGTTTACATACACTAGGTTGGAGTCATTAAAACTCATTGTTCAACCTCTACACACATTTCTTGTAAACAAACTGTAGTTTTCAAAAGTCGTTTAGGACATCTACTTTGTGACACAAGTCATTTTTCCAACACTTGTTTACAGACAGATTATTTCACTTATAATTCACTGTATCACAATTCCAGTGGGTCAGAAGTTTACATACACTAAGTTGACTGTGCCTTTAAACAGCTTGGAAAATTCCAGAAAATTATGTCATGGCTTTAGAAACTTCTGGTAGGCTAATTGACATAATTTGAGTCAATTTGAGGTGTACCTGTGGATGTATTTCAAGGCCTACCTTCAAACTCAGTGACTCTTTGCTTGACATCATGGGAAAATCAAAAGAAATCAGCCAAGACCTCAGAAAAAACTTGTAGACCTCCACAAGTCTGGTACATCCTTGGGAGCAATTTCCAAACGCCTGAAAGTACCATGTTCATCTGTACAAACAATAGTACACAAGTATAAACACCATGGGACCACGCAGCCGTCATACCGCTCAGGAAGGAGAAGAGTCCTGTCTCCTAGAGATGAGCGTACTTTGGTGCGAAAAGTGAAAATCAGTCCCAGAACCACAGCAAAGGACCTTGTGAAGATGCTGGAGGAAACAGGTACAAAAGTATCTATATCCACAGTAAAACTAGTTCTATATCGACATAACCTGAAAGGCCGCTCAGCAAGGAAGAAGCCACTGCTTCACAAAATAGATGGCATCATGAGGTAGGGAAATTATGTGGATATATTGAAGCAACATCTCAAGACATCAGTCAGGAAGTTTAAGCTTGGTCGCAAATGGGTCTCCAAATGGACAATAACCCCAAGCATACTCCCAAAGTTGTGGCAAAATTACTTAAGGACAACAAAGTCAAGGTATTGGAGTATTTTATATGTTGAGTATTTACTTCCTCCTCTGATATTTACACTGCTTTACACATATGCATTCTCTTTTAAAATAGTATTTACATTTCATAACACTACTTACACATCATATACTAGGGCTCTCCAACCCTGTTCCTCGAGAGCTATCATCCTGTAGGTTTTCGCTCCAACCCTAATCCAGCGCACCTGATTCTAATAATTAGCTGGTTGATAAACTGCACCAGGTCAATTACAACTCTGGGGCAGGAGTGAGAACCTACAGGAGGGTCGCTCTCCAACCCACATTGACAAAACTAAGCACATTATGAAGGTGTGTATTTCTTTGACAAATTGCACACGGCAGGGAAGTGGGCAGTGTGTCTAAGGTGTGACATGAAGGGCAAAGGCTAGAGAGGCTGTCCCTCTGCCTGTAGTAGCACACCAGTTCTAGGCTTATCCTCACTCAAGGATGTGGAGACACATGACTGCAATGTGACAAAGCTAGCAACATCATTCTGTTTAAGTTCAAAGTCAAATCTCAGAGCTAGCAGGTAAGCACCCCTCACCCAGTATATTATTTCCTTGAAGAGCAGTGTGGAATGTGGTGTAGATATGAATTATTGGATGTAGCTGTTCTCTATGTTTGAATGGAGTCTCTGTCTGTCTGATTTAGTGTTGCGTTTCCGATGTGTTTGTCTTTTATCAAGTCTGTATAATTGGTTGTTAGAAAAAGGATTGTGTTTCTTTTAACTGACAAGATCGAAACAGAAAACATCGGATTTAACGTTTTATCAGATACTGTGTGCGTGTGTGTGTGTGTGTGTGTGTGTGTGTGTGTGTGTGTGTGTGTGTGTGTGTATATAGATCCTACATAGCTATATTCATGTATTTAAATATTAGCTGGCTTTATGGCAACTTGTTATCAAAACAGTCACACAGGTTTGTTATTACCATGTCATTTATTGTCTACTCTGGTATTTCCCATTGTATAACATGCTGTCACTATTTTACTGCATAGTATGTTTACATAGAACCTGTCCTCCTCTCATTAGTAACCCTTTAGGTTACATATCCTGCATCCTGTAGTTAATTACCCCGGGCAAGGGTGAAATCACAGCCCCCAAAACATTGGGTCCCATGACCCCTTAGTTCAATAGTCTTACTGTATCCTCAATAGTTATTGCTATATTCTGGTTCAGAGGGTGGACTCTACACACAATAGCCCAGATAAATATCCAGAGTATTTGTTTAGTTTGACCACATGGCTAATTTGTTTCTCTGGGTGGAAAGCATGTCCTGTGAACTCAGGATCTTAGTGACAATCACTGCCTCAGTCACTAACCTAACAGAAACCTAAGCTTGTCTTATTGACTTTGATTACTGTTATGACAACCACATAATATGCATGACTAGTGAACCAATGAAATGGTCCGCTGATAGAGAACTAGCCTCGTCAGCAGATGTCTGCCCTCACCCTAAAACTTGTCTGTGGTCTGAGTTTATGATTGACCAGTAGTCCTCGTGCTAAAATAATCATTGTCAACTTTACGAATACATGCAATAATAGTGATTAGATTTAGCCTTTTCTTAATAAACTTATAAACGAACAGCCTTTCCTTTTGGCAGGCCAAATGATGTGTCTTGGACCAAATTGTAGAATTGGGCACCAGAGCCTGATGGGCATTCTCCTGCTGGGCTCCTTGCTGACCTGTCTACTGTACCGACCTGCTATCACCTGGCTCCCTGTCCTGGCCAAGCACTTCCAGGCGGAGCACAAACAGGACGTTACCGTGCTGGTCTGGCACTGGCCCTTTGACCATCCCTTTAAACTGAACTCCTGCAGGTCCTTGTACAACATCGAAGGCTGTCACCTGACAGCGGACAGAGAGCTGTACAGTCAAGCGGATGCCGTTCTCATCCACCACAGAGAAATCGAAGAGGATTTATCCAACCTGCCCCAAGAACCACGGCCCTCCTTCCAGAAATGGGTGTGGATGAATTTCGAATCGCCGGCACACACGAATAGAATACCTGGCTTGGAAGATCTGTTTAATGTGACTTTGAACTACAGGCAGGATGCAGACATCAACATGCCTTATGGATCTCTCGTCCCTCGGACTAAAGAGAGGGAGGAGTTTGTCCCACATAAAAACCGACTGGTCTGTTGGATCGTTAGCAACTGGAACCGAGAACACAAGAGGACTTGGTACTACATGGAGCTGCGCAAATTCATCAGGATTCACACCTACGGGGACCCTTTCAACAAAAAAGTATCTCTTAGTGAATACAGAATGATCGTGGCCAGCTGTAAATTCTACTTGTCTTTTGAGAACTCCGTCCATAAGGACTACATCACAGAAAAACTATATAACGCTCTCAAGTTGGGCGCAGTTCCTGTGGTCATGGGCCCGACAAGAGGGAACTATGAGAAGTTCATCCCTGGAGATTCCTTCATCCATGTGGATGACTTCCGCTCGCCCAGAGCCCTGGCCAAACACCTCCTCTTCTTGGACGAGAATGAGGAGATGTACCGTAAATACTTCAAGTGGCAGAGGATCCACACGGTACGTATCAACAGCTTCCCCATTCAGAATGCCTGCAACAGCTGTGAGTACATCAGAGACCACCCTGAGAATCGGATGGTTACTGAGCTCTATAAATGGTTCTGGGAGGAGTGATGCTGAGACACTTGGAGCAAATCTACTACAAATAAACGATATCCACTCCATAGTCAGGGGTGGGGGGAACTGAGCAAAATGTATCTTTTACACAACGGCAGAAGTGCCAAAAATGATATTTCATTAAAGTACATTCACCGAACTTCCCCCACTTGAACAATTCATGGGGTGTTACAAGTCATATTTCTATATGTTTTACTTCTGTGCTCTTCGCTACTGCTCTACCACATGTTAACTGATGAAAACAGTGTGATGGTGACATACCACCACTATCTGCTTGTTTACTATTGGGTCGTTCCACTAAGAGTGCCTTTCGCATCCCTTTTATATTGGTGCACAATGTTCTGCACTAATATTACATATAAATCCTGTTATAACAAAGTGCCCTTTTTAATAGAGACCAAATGGAGAATTCAATAAATCAGATATGTATAAATGCTTGCTGAAGTGCCAAAATTGAGCATTTTGACATGTCCCTCCATCAACCCTGTGTCACTTCTATGAACATCTTAACCCACTTAATCCCCAAATTTCTCCAAGTTTCAACATCATTGTAAAGCCGTAGTTATTGTACTTGGACAAAGTCATCTCTGAAGATGTATTTATTTCATGTAATTCATTGACGTCTGTCCCTCATTTTAAGGTCAACCCTGTTATGTGAACTGAACTTAATATTTACCTTTATTTAACTAGGCAAGTCGGTTAAGAACAAATTCTTATTTTCAATGACGGCCAAGGAACAGTGTGTTAACTGGTCTAGGAACAGTGGGTTAACTGCCTTGTTCAGGTATGGTGAAATATGGTGAAACTATTCGAGCAGATCACGTCAACCCTGTTACTCATAGACAGGCTTTCATTCAATTGCCACTCCCTTTTGCACCAACCTTCCGTTCCCCTGTCACAAGTGGATGTATGGCTTATTTAAGAAAGAATCATCAGCCCTGTTACTTTTTGGGGCGTTTAATAGGCCCTTACTATAGTCTTTAAAAAAATTGAGATGCGGGTAAAATGTATTTTTTTACATGTGCTCTTTTACACAGACTGTTAAAATTAGGTGAAATCAGAAGTTCTTTTTGCCCAAGTTACACTTCTCAAAAGGCACCAAATTGGTGGAAAGACCCTATTAACATTACTGTGAGAGAGATTTGGTTTTGAAGTGTAATGCCTGTTGAGAAAGTCTGGTTACTGTTGAAGGTACTATAGCTCTCCTCCCTCTGGTCACTGGAATAGACTCTGTGAGAGACTCCACTACGATCAGTCCTGCTTTTTCTAAACCACGTGATTGGGAACGTGATAAAGGGTAATGTACGGTAGGTCTCGCTCATATACAGGTAGAACTCCCTGTACTGTCAACAGTTGTTAGGCAATTGCCTTTTACTGTACTATGGTTGCTAGGTTGTCACAATGAATGTGTCATGTATTTTCACACGTTAAGGGACCTTGTTCGCTCCACTGTTAGGCAACAGGGATTGATCACAGACTCAGAGATTCAGTGTATGAATTAGGAAAAGAAAGATTGATGTAGAACAGTGGTCTCCAGCACAATGACTTTACTAAACCCAGTTTACACACCTGTTCCAATACAATACAATGGGTTAGTATGAGACACCACTCTTTACTGCCACCCAAGGGAGTTGAAAGACGTAAATTAATGTGTTGCAGTACACCTGGTGACCACTAGACAGCACTGCAACCCCACTGTACACATGCATGTTACACTATTGAAAAACCATTTGCATCAGTGTGAATATGAATATTTATATATGTGAGAAAATGAATACCATTTGTCAAATGAATGAATATCTGAGCTCAAATGAGAGGTTGGAGAAATGGTGGAGATTAGCTTGTTGCTTAATGGTTTAATTGAAACCTGCAGCTAATTAGCTATGGCTATAATCACCCAAACTTATGAACAACTCCATGATTTTTTCTTCGGCTCTTTCAAATGTAGAGAATAGAATGTGGCCCTGGGAATGAGTGTAAAATGACTGCATCATGAAGAACTCTTAAGTCTGCCCACAACTTTCACCCATTCTTACATCCCCTTGCCCTTTTGAAGGATCCCTTCTCAGTACATACAGAAAACCCCTACATTCTTCTTCTTCCGCAAGTTTCATTATGTTTTGGTCATGGAAACTATTAGAATATCACTATTTCTACCTCCTATTTCTATATTTCTGGTCTCTTTCTATCTCCGACCTCCACTAATGTCAGTTAATTTCCCATATTGATGTCGTCATTACCTCACTATGTGGTAACACATATGAGATAGGTGACAGTGTTAACTCTGAGACTTAGTCATGCATCTAGGGACTGGATCTGTGGTTTTCAAATAGAGGTAGAATACATCTACAGACGACTCTTGGTTTGGCAGATGCCAGGAGAACTGAATACATAGTACCAACCAAAGTTTGGTGGCGGAATAATGTCTGTGGCTGTTTTTCATTGTTCGGGCTAGGCCCATTAGTTCCAGTGAAGGGAAATCTTACCGCTACAGCCTACAATGACATTCTAGATGATTCTGTGCTTCCGGCTTTGTGGCAACAGTTCGGAGAAGGCCCTTTACTGTTTCAGCATGACAATGCCCCCGTGCACAAAGCAAGGTCCATACAGAAATGTATTGTCAAGATTGGTGTGGAAGAACTTGACTGGCCTGCACAGAGCCCTGACCTCAACCCCATCGAATGCCTTTGGGATGAATTGGAATGCCGACTGCAAACGAGACCTAACCGCCCAACATGTGCCCAACTTAACTAATGCTCTTGAGGCTGAATGGAAGCAAGTCCCCGCAACAATGTTCCAACATCTAATGGAAAGCCTTCCCAGAAGAGTGGATGCTGTGATAGCAGATAAGGGGAGACCAACTCCATAATAATGCCCATGATTTTGGAATGAGATGTTCTACGAGCAGGTGTCCACATAGGTTTGGTCACGTAGTGTACCTGTCCATTACTGATGGCTGTCTGCCACCAGTCCCTTCTCTGTTATCCTTTCTTCTTGCTGCTCTCTTCTCTCCCTCTTTCCCCCCGCTTGGCTGTAAATGATTGAGCTCTTTCTTTCAAGGGGACCACTCCCTCATCAGATCTGTGGGCCATCGAGTTTACTGCTTCACCGCTCCTTCACCCCCGGCAACAGCCGTCCCCACGTCACCTCCTAACATTGAAATCACATGTCCCTCACTCTCTTTTCTACCACTCTCTCTCTCGCACGCTTGCTTGCTGTAAATTTAGCTCTCTCCTCCCTTTCAACATTCTCCCTCTCGTGTGTTACTTCCCCAACCTCCCTCTTTTCTCTACCACCCTCTCTGTTTTTCTGTAATGTCACGGCTCACTGCTGAGTGTCACGGAGTTGATGGAGAGGGAAAAAAATGGAGGCGTGAGGCAATGGAAGGAGGGTTGACGTGTGTGTGTGTGTGTGTGTGTGTGTGTGTGTGTGTACATTTTGTGAAAGACTTGAGGAAGAGGTGAGGGAACGAGTGGGGGAGGGAGATTTGTCTGATGGTAAAATGTTCCAGCTCGGTGAAGAAACAGCAGACAGTCAGTCGATGCACTACTATACCCTACTATAACTACTACAGTTCCATGTAGACTGGTGCTACACACTGGCTTCCCAAGTGATGTTCACGTACAGTCCCCCAAAATACCCCCCTCTCCGAATCACATCTCTTTCTCATGTCCATCCTGGCAAACCTATGGTTTAATGCAACGTGTTGTCTAAAATGTTATCAGCAACCTCTGACAGTGAGTAACACTTTTGTTGGATGATTACGTGACATTACGTGGGATAATACAATTTGAACAGGTTGTTTCCGTTCTCCCTTTTCATATTCATCTCATTACATCTCATATTCTGTTGATCTATTTCATGCTTTAGTGTGTAGTTCAAAACTCTAACTCTGGTAGATGAGTAAATGCCTGGTTTGATTGTACAGAGATCTCTCTCTCTCTTCTCTCTCTTCTCTCTCTCTTCTCTCTCTCTCTCTCTCTCTCTCTCTTCTCTTCTCTCTCTTCTCTCTCTTCTCTCTCTTCTCTCTCCTCTTCTCTCTCTCCTCTCTCTTCTCTTTCTCTCTCTCTTCTCTTTCTCTCTCTCTCTCTTCTCTCTCTCTGCTCTCTCTCTCTGCTCTCTCTCTGCTCTCTCTCTGCTCTCTCTCTGCTCTCTCTCTGCTCTCTCTCTGCTCTCTCTCTGCTCTCTCTCATTCAATTCAAAGGGCTTTACTGACATGAGAAACATGTTTATATTGCCAAAGCAAATGGAACAGACAGACAAAGTAAACATTACACGCACAAGTTAAAAGAATATAGACATTTGAAATGTTATATTATTGGCTATGTACAGTGTTGTAACAATGTGCAGGTAGATAAATATAGGTTGTATTTACAATGTTTGCACTCCACTGGTTTCCCTTTTCTCATGGCAACGGGCCAAAGATCTTGTTGCGACTGCACACTGCTGTATTTAGACTAACAGATATGGAAGTTTATCCACGTTTGATTTGTTTTCAAATTTTATGTGGGTTTGTGTGATCTGTGGGAAATATGTCTCTCTCTCTCTTTGAGGAGGCTGGTGGGAAGAGATATAGGAGGATGGGTTCATTGTAATGGAACAGTATCAAACATATGGAAACCATATTCCATTTCCGCTATTACAATGAGCCTGTCCTCCTACAGCTCCACCCACCAGCCTCCTATGCTCTCTCTCTCCCCCCTCCCTCCCCAGACAGTCCTTGTTGTGTTGGGTTCATTGTGTTCCTGGCAGAAAGCAGTGAAGCAGACTCTAACAGTCCATTTTAGAAGCTGCCACTGTCTCTGATCTAAAACACAATCAGTGAGCCATTTTGCCTGGGTCCAACAGCAACATTAAAAAGTCAATACACGACTGCACTGTTTAATACAATGATGTTCACGTGTCATCTTTCTTTATCTGGGAGGTCAGTCAATACATTGATTCAATCACCACCAGCAGGACAAAGGCATAGACACAAAAAACAACTGTCCACAAAGCAAACCAAATGCATATAAACAGCACTAATACCTCAAATGGGGACAGTGTCAACCGGTTCTAGCTCTTTTGGAGCCCTAAGCTCATTTTGATTGGACGGGCCCCCACCAACCCCCGAACAAGCCATGATACACATACAAACATGAACCTACAAACACACACAAATAACAAAAAGTGCCTGAGTGAACACACAACCAGGTGGTGATCAGAGGAGTGTATGTACAGCTAACTGACGAAACAAAGGGCCACCAGAGCTGCCAGACCAGCTTCAATGCACCTTGGCATAGATTCTACACGTGTCTGGAACTCTATTGGAGGGAGGCGGGCACCATTCTACCCTGAGAAATTCCATCATTTGGTGTTTTGTTGATGGTGGTGGAAAACACTGTCTCAGGCACCATTCCAGAATCTCCGATATGTGTTCAGTTGGTTTGAGATTTGGTGACTGACACACACACACACAACCTTTAAACCCCCTATGCTCCTTTGAGACCCCCCTTTCCAAGTCACTGAGATCTCTTCTAGCCAGGGTAGCCAAAATAATGGGCAACTGAACATTTTTATACATGACCCTAAGCATGTACAGCTAACTGTATGGGGCGGCAGGGTAGCCTAGTGGTTAGAGCGTTGGACTAGTAACCAGAAGGTTGCAAGTTCAAATCCCCAAGCTGACAAGGTACAAAGATGTCGTTCTGCCCCAGAACAGGCAGTTAACCCACTGTTCCTAGGCTGTCATTGAAAATAAGAATTTGTTCTTAACAAATTAAAGGTAAAAAATAAAAATAAAAAGCATGATGGGATGTTTTAATTGCTTAAGTAACTAAGGAACCACACCTGTGTGGAAGCACCTGCTTTCAATATACTTTGTCCTTCATTTACTCCAGTGTTTCCTTTATTTTGTCAGCTACCTGTATGTAGGCTTGGCCTTACGATTTTTGTGAATCATGTTTGCAGAAGGGACAGATGTCCTCAACCACCAAAACCACATATTTGGTGTGAAATGTTGTTTTGTAGCTCCATGACAGCTAATCAAACAGATTAACAGCAACAAACAGCCGCCGGGACCAAAATAAAACACAAACAGACAGAGTGAGGGAGGAATTCAAGTCGGGAGGCTGTTTGAGCCAGTGACACCCCCAACCTGTAACAGCTATGAAAGCTACAGGGTAAGCCTGTTCTAGGCTTACTGGGTTTGGTTGTTTTGTTTGAGAAGTAAGTCTGGTAAACATTCATCACCGCCTATCACCTAATAAATATGGACACTTTTGCATCAGAGCCTCTTGCCTCCCGCTGAATCTCTGCCCTAAGACCGCATCTCTACGGAGAGAGAGAGAGAGAGAGAGAGAGAAGTGCCCCAGCTCCTCTGATAGGTGATGATCTGTAAAGGAGGAAGTGGGAATTGGATGATCTGGTGTAGGTTATTAGTTGAGCTCTGTTAGACCATGTAATAGTCTCTGTGCGCAACAGGGGGTCTCTCTATTCCACCAGCCCCCTGTAGCCTGGAGGACACCGCAATATGGGAGATACTCACAGCTCCACAACAAACACAAACATGCTGGGTGGCTGTTTACAGGTGTGTGTGTGGGGGGGGAGAGGGGGTGTGTGGCTAACGCCACGGTGCGTTTGCATAAGTGCTGATTCAGGTCTCCCGATCCCCACAGCTCGGCATTTCTTCACACCTTCCTCCTCTTCCTCTCTGCCCTCCAATCTCCATGTCCTCTCCTCCTCCACTTGCTTGCTTTCTCACCCTCACCCTCAATTCGTCACACATGCTTTTTCATTACCCCCCTCTACCTACTGATGGGTAAAAACAGCTTGAGGTATGCTGCGTCTAGCTAGCCACTGACAACCCGGCATGGTGAAAGTGAGTGCTTGACAGTTATGAGACAGCCATCAACCTCTGTGACTTCAGCGGGAGCAGAGCAGAACGCTGCAGAGTGGTGGCTACAATAAAGTGGGCTGGCTGCGGAGTGGGAGGCCGGGAGCCACAACGGAAGAGCTGGACAGACGTCGTCTGAGTGACGAGAGGAAATCGGTTACTCACAATTTGTATTTATTTTAAAGTTGCTCCTAGATAGGTTAGGAGTTGAAGAACTGGCACTTATGAACTCTTGAGAAGGAGAACACACAGTAGCACCCTGCTCCCACTTCACCATGTGCAATTAGGGAATAGGTAGAGAAGTAGAGGAAATGTCTCCTCTCCATTACAGTAGATTGGTGTCAGAAACTCAGAGTAAAAATAGACAGATCATGTTGATGAGGCACTCCAGGTGGGGCCGGGAGACTGGAGAGATCTTACTCCTCTCCTCTTTTCTTCTCCTCTCTTCTCTCCGTCCTCCACTTCAGACGTGTAGAGCACCTGAGGATGTAGCTAAGGACGCTCTCAGTGGAACACAGGGGAGAAGTAGAGAAGTTTCACCTGCAGCAGACCCCACAGTAAATGTGAAGTTTAACCGCAGGCCCTGGGGCTTATTACGGCAGTGTTTTTCCTGTGAACTTCTAGCTGAACACCAGTGTCATAGTGATTGGTATCGTCTCCCCAGCAGCTATCACATCACATCAACGCTTTTTGGCTAAGAGCTAGAAACAGGGAAACGGTGTCTGTCGTCGACATCTTGTTGATCACCGGTAGACTGTGTTCGAATGTGACACACAACACAAACTTGTGCGAACACACACGAATGCACGTACACATACGTGACACACATCACACTCTTTCTCTCTTTCTCTTACACACACACACACACACACACACACACACACACACACACACACACACACACACACACACACACAACTGCAGTGCACATTTGACTGCGCAGTAATCCAGCTTTGTTTAAAGGGAGTAAATACAACAAATGAATCAATAAACAAACCCCCTGCCAGGGTATTTTATGTGGCATCTGTTTCCCATTCCTCTGCTTCGGCACAAAAGGCTGGCTGGGTGCCGCGGCATTGTGGCCAAACCTCTCAGTCTGGGTGGGCTGAGGGATCTGCATTGTGGCCAAACCTCTCAGTCTGGGTGGGCTGAGGGATCTGCATTGTGGCCAAACCTCTCAGTCTGCGTGGGGTGAGGGATCTGCATTTTGGCCAAACCTCTCAGTCTGGGTGGGCTGAGGGATCTGCATTGTGGCCAAACCTCTCAGTCTGCGTGGGGTGAGGGATCTGCATTGTGGCCAAACCTCTCAGTCTGGGTGGGGTGAGGGATCTGCATTGTGGCCAAACCTCTCAGTCTGGGTGGGGTGAGGGATATGCATTGGGCTTCATTACACTCACACACTCACTCACTCACTCACTCACTCACACACACACACACACACACACACACACACACACACACACACACACACACACACACATATATGCAGACACACACACACCTTTATCTTTCCCCTGCAGTTTTGGTGGCTACCTGTTAAAGAGAGAGGAAGTGAGAGGGAGAGAGAGAATGTTAGAGGCATTCTCTTGAGCTTTACAGGACAACGTGCAGGACAACGTACTGTTCTTTAGAGCAGGGTTTACCAAACTTGGTCCTGGGGCCCCCCCTGGGTGCATGTTTTGGTTTTTGCCCTAGTACTACACAGCTGATTCAAATAATCAACTCACCATCAAGCTTTAATTATTTGAATCAGCTGTGTAGTGCAAAACGTGCACCAATAGAGGGCCCCAGGACCGAGTTTGGTAAACCCTACTTTAGAGGGAGCTGGTTCACCATTGCTCCCTCTAAAGTAGGGTTTACCAAACTCGGTCCTGGGGCCCTCTATTGGTGCACGTATCTCCTATCTCCCCCTTCTCCACGTCTTCATGCTCCTATTTCTCTTGAATCCCTTTCTTTGCCTCCCTGCATCCCTCCCTCCATCTTTCCTTTCCTCAGTCTATTTCTCCCCTTCTATACCCCTCTATCTCTCTCTCTTTTCCTCATTCTCAGCTGTCTTCCATACCTCAGGGATCTCATTAAGCCACTAACTTCAAATAAATAAAACAAAGTGCAGAGACAAAATGAGAGATCCATAAAAAAAACGGGGTTGTAATGAGCTTTCTATTTCCTTATTCTGGCGCCTTTCTCCCTCTCACCCCTTCACTCTCCTTCCATCTTTGTCTCACTGGCTGTCTCTGTCAATTCAATCAATCTCAAACAGGCTTCATTGGCATGACAGAGGCATTATGGACTTGCCTGAGGTTTTAGAGACAAACAGACAAAAATGGCGCATTATATCTCTCTCTTCTTCCTCCCTTTCCTGTCTCTTCTTCCCCTCCTCGCCTCGACGTCTAGTCACATTCTCCCAGCCAGCCAGTGAACAATGCTCCCTCCTCCTCCTCCTTCTCCTCCTCCTCGGCCATCTTCCCCCTCACCCCCTCCTCTGTTCAGGTCTTTTCTCTCTACTGTTGTCCATCTGGACGAGCTCAGTAACAATAATGTTCTATCTGTGTTTCCCATTAGCGCTGGAGAAGACTGCCAGCCTGGTCGGCTCGGCTCAGACACTCTCTAGTGACTCCATCTCTGTCTTCCTGCACCATCTCCCTTTCCCTCTCTCCCTCTTTCTCAATCCCACGCGGTCTTCCTCTCTCTCATCTCTCTCTCTCATCTTTCCTCTCTCTCTTTCTCTATCTCTCTCTCTCTCATCTCTTTCTTTCTCTCTCTCTCTCATCTCTCTCTTTCTCTCTCTTTCTCTCTCTCTCTCTCTCTCTCTCTCTCTCTCTCTCTCTCTCTCTCTCTCTCTCTCTCTCTCTCTCTCTCTCTCTCTCTCTCTCTCGCTCTCGCTCTCTCTCGCTCTCGCTCTCGCTCTCGCTCTCGCTCTCGCTCTCGCTCTCGCTCTCGCTCTCGCTCTCGCTCTCGCTCTCGCTCTCGCTCTCGCTCTCGCTCTCGCTCTCGCTCTCGCTCTCGCTCTCGCTCTCGCTCTCGCTCTCGCTCTCTCTCTCATCTCTCTCTCGCTCATCTATATCTCTCTCTTTTTTTCTCTGTGTGTTTTTCCTACTACAGTAAGAGTAGTAGGAGATTGATTACTCTCTAGGCTCCTGTCTCTCTGCTTCAACAGTGGATGGGGTTGGTATCCCGGGGCCATGAGAAGTATTGGGGTTGACCCAGCCAGTCCTCCCTCAGTTGTAGGAGAGGCCTGACCCTCCTACTGTATCAAGTCAGACAACCTGGGAATCCTCTGGGAATGTACTTACTGGGAATGTACTGGGCCAGGGTAGGGGTCAGAGAGCAATGGGAATCAAGATGAGCGTCATGGGAACATAGCTTATTATTTGAATCGATCAACCTTCAGAAGGGGTGAGTAGCAGCTCAGATCCTGCAGTGGAAGTCCTGCTGCACTAGTCCATGGGACTCCCTGGACTACCACAGAGATCAACAAAATGTTGCTGCAGAAGAGAGAGAAAGCGAGAGAGTGTGAGAGAGGTAGAGTGGAGGGTAAGCAAAAGAGGGAAAAAAAGAATGGCAGGATAAAAGAAATCTTGATTTTGTCTGAGAGGGTATTGATTTTTTCCTCTGGGTTGCCCATGTGCACCCAGTCTGTTATTAGTTTAGAAACAACAAAAAAAGTAGGCTGTGGAGAGAGAGAGAAAGTGGTGAAAGAGGTGGCGGCAGGGTTGTTTGTGTGTATGTGTGTGTGTTCGAGTGTGTATGTGTGTATGCGCGTGCGTGTGTTCGAGTGCGTTTATGTGTGTGTATGTGCGCATCCACTTGTGTGTGTATGCACATCTGTGTGTGCTTGTGTTTGAGTGTGTGTGTCGGCCTGGCGGGTAGACCCGTATGCACCCCTGCGTTGGATCGCTCGGCCGGTTGGAGAGAGATGGGGGATTAGTGTGTGAGATTAGAGAGATGATTACACAATGTCTTCGCTCTAATGATCCACTCTGTTTGGTCATCTTATCGTCCCTGCTGCACCGGATCCCGCTACCGCCGCTGATACCAGATAACACTGGGATTACCCCCTGGCCCCCCGGCCCCCGAGACCAATGTAGCAGGGTGGACACAGACCTGGCCTGGGCTACCCCCCAGAGAAGGAAGGAAGGAAGGAAGGAAGGAAGGAGGGAGGGAGGGAGGGAGGGAGGGAGGGAGGGAGGGAGGGAGCAGGGGCAAAAAGAGAGTGAGGGAGAGAGTAAAGTGAAAATGAAAAGCTGTAGTGGGAGGGCATGTGAGATGACTCACTGTACAACCCACTGTGCTGCTGACCCCTAGAGTCCACTGAATCATTAGCCAGACCCCCTCATTTCTCAGAGAGACATTACACTGACCCCCTTAAGACCATAGACTACACAGCCTTGGACACTGTTCCCACAATTACATTGTAAAGGATGCAGTGGGGGAGTACAATACCACTAATAGGTTGTGTGTACAGGTAACTGCCAAAATAAAGGAAACACTTGAGTAAATGAGGGATACAAAGTATATTGAAAGCATGTGCCTCCACGCAGCTGTAGGTCATGTATAAAAATGCCCAGTTGCCTATAATGTTGTTTACCTTGGCTAGATGAGGACATTGCAGTGATTTTGTAAGAGGGGTCTCAAAGGAGCATAGGGGGGTTTAAACGGTTTGTGTGTCTGTGTGTGTGTGTGTGTGTGTGTGTGTGTGTGTGTGTGTGTGTGTGTGTGTGTGTGTGTGTGTGTGTGTGTGTGTGTGTGTGTGTGTGTCTCAGTCACCAGATGATCTCAGCCCAATTCAACAATTATGTGAGATTCCAGAGTGGCACCTGAGACAGTGTTTTCCACCATCATCAACAAAACACCAAATGATGGAATTTCTCATGGATTAAAAGGTGTTGCATCCCTCCAATAGAGTTCTAGACACTTGTAGAATCTATGCCAAGGTGCATTGAAGCTGTTCTGGCGGATGGTGGTGTTTCCTTTATTTTGGCATTTACCTGTATGTCTACATATTGTAAGTGTCTGCAGCACAATGTGTTAGTAACTCTAAGGGTGGGTGGGAGTTGTTTGTATGTGTCTGTGGGGTGTGTAGGGTGGGGAGGGTGGGGGGGCTGTGTGTATGTTCATATTTGTGGTGGCCTGCATCTGTCATAACGCGTATGATTGTGTGCAAATGTTAGTGTGTGTGTTTAAATGTGTGTGTGCGAGTAAGTGTTTGTATGAGTGTGTGTGTATGACTGTGTGTGTGTGTGTGTGCACTTCTCTCCATGCCTGCACGCTGCTCTGATCTCCCCATTACAAGGTCGATTAAGCCACTAATCCTCAAAATACACGCGTCCAAAAGCACGACAGTAGAGTAAGGAGGGAAAAAAGTATTCTTCTCCCAAGGAAAAAATGTCTGAAGCTTTCAGTGCTGAGGCTGCAGCTAGGGGCCTAAGCCCTACACCAATACAGTGTTGTACAGAGTATGAGCACAGTGATGTGTTTTACCTCCAGAACCATGCTGACTGGGGATTAGCACCCAGACCTAAACCCTGGAAAACGATGCCTTCAGAGGCTGCCTTCAGTCCCCCTTCCAATTGAATTCAGTACACGTCCAGAATATAAGTGGGAATCTGTGATATTATGTGTCATTATATTACCTCACCAATGTTAAATACATCTACGGAACTTCATTTAGCTGGTGTTTTTTCTTTTTCTGGTGGTGGGAGTGGGGAGGGGTATATTTTAATGAAAGTCACACTGAAAATTAAATACACTGACGAAACAGATTCTAAATTGCTGAACACAACTTACTAGAAAAAAACAAGATAAAAATCTCCTTACCTCCTTATTTTCTCCCTCATACACTTTGTAGCTCGTTCTGCAAATCTGCTACTCCACCTTCTATCTCTCTCTCTCCTCTGTTCTTCTCTCTCTCTCTCTCTCTGGCCTTCTCGTTCTCTCTCTCTCTCTCTCTCTCTCTCTCTCTCCACATATTCCTCCCTATCACCTTCTCCATATGATTGCGTGCTGAAACGTAGTAATTACAGTGGCTTTTTAATTATGCATTCCTTGTCCTCTCGCTGCTCCTGCTGGATGGAGGGGGAACCGGCTTAACCTTTAATTAGTGTGAGTGAGCAGAGCTAGCCCACCAATGAGGCTCAGACTCAGCCAGGGATGGAGCTGGTCCTCTGGACTGTGGAGGAGGCCTGATAGGGGTGTTATGGTTGTATCCATTGGCCCATCTCTGATCTCTTATTCCATTCCATATCTGATCTAGCCCCTAGATCTGCATCCAGGGGAGCTGGGGCCTGGATAGAGGTTGAAACCCCTGCATACTCGTATCCTGACCCTAACAACGCAGAGGTTGCTCTGTTAGCTTCTTCAGAGTTCAGACCCCCGCTCAACCCCTTACTCCTCTTGTCCCTCATCGACCGATTACTCCAGCGCTTGTCTCTCCCGGGATCCACACACACATACAGTATATAACCTTGTACCCCTCCCACTTTCTCTCCCAGCTCCAGCACCTCACCTCTGGTTGCCCCACCGCCCCACCTTCACTCCACCCCACCACAGAGAGCCTCTCCTCACATCTGGTAGCCTGCATGGTCTCAAAGAATCCAGCTAACACTGCTGATCTCTTTAACTACATTCATATGTTGCTCTCACATCTTCGACTTCCTGTAGCTCTGTAGTGCATCAGCAGCCTGAATGTTTACCATCAGTAGGCTGAAGGTTTACCATCAGTAGGCTGAAGGTTTACCATCAGTAGGCTGAAGGTTTACCATCAGTAGGCTGAAGGTTTACCATCAGTAGCCTGAATGTTTACCATCAGTAGGCTGAAGGTTTACCATCAGTAGCATGAAGGTGTACCATCAGTAGCCTGAAGGTTTACCATCAGTAGCCTGAAGGTTTACCATCAGTAGCCTGAAGGTTTACCATCAGTAGGCTGAAGGTTTACCATCAGTAGCCTGAAGGTTTACCATCAGTAGGCTGAAGTTTTACCATCAGTAGGCTGAAGGTTTACCATCAGTAGACTTACCACAAGGAGCTGATGCAATGTGGCAGTTAGGGTCTGCTGACTAATTAAAATGCAGTTCATTTAAGATCTGTGTTGATTAGACCCTCGGGTTCTGTCCCTGTTTATCTTATCATGGCTGTGGTAGTTAGCGGCTTGTTAGTGATGTTTTAGTCACCTACTGTACATGACAGACAGTACTATCAAGGTGATGCTAAAGCATAGCTACACTCGTTTCTTGTTGGTAACTAACTAGAGACATATGGATGGCAATAAAACGAATTAGGATCTGGCTTTATGAGGTAATTAGTATGTAGAAATGCAAGCATACACAGTTCATTTGTATTGCTTATTTATGGCTTATGAATTAGTAATTTGTGGTGTGTTAG
Source organism: Oncorhynchus kisutch (assembly GCF_002021735.2). Classification (NCBI taxonomy): domain Eukaryota; kingdom Metazoa; phylum Chordata; class Actinopteri; order Salmoniformes; family Salmonidae; genus Oncorhynchus; species Oncorhynchus kisutch. Next base: position 84,200,018 of record NC_034179.2, on the reverse strand, counting down.
GGGCTAAGGTGATGTATTGGAACTGGACGGGCCAATCATTAATAATAGATCGCTGTCACCTTTTCTAAAGTTCTCACTTATGAATTTCAAATCAGGGGGAAAAACCACAAGAGGTATGAGGAAATTAATTAAAAATCCCTTATAGATACTAGCACACATCATTTCATTGTAATAATTTCCCACTTTAATGATTTTATTCCATTCCATAAAAAAAGGTTTTATAAGTTCCACTGAGGAGACAAAACATTATGAACACCTGCTTTTCCCATAACATACGCTGACCAGGTGAATCCATGTGGAAGCTATGATCGCTTATTGATGTCACCTGTTAAATCAAATTCAATCATTATAGATGAAGGGGTGGAGACAGAAAGATTTTTAAGCCTGGAGACAATTGAAACATGGATTGTGTATGTGTGCCATTCAGAGGGTGAATGGGCCAGACCAAAGTTTGAAGTGTTTTTGAACAGGGTATGGTAGTAGGTGCCAGGCGCACTAGTTTGACTGTGTCAAGAACTGCAACACTGTTGGGTTTTTCACATGCAACAGGTTCCCGTGTGTATCAGGAACGGTCCACCACCCAAAGGACATCCTGCCAACTTGACACAATTGTGGGAAGCATTGGAGTCAACATGGGCCAGCATTACTATGGAACACTTTCAACACCTTGTAGAGTCCATGCCCCGCAACTCAATATTAGGAAGGTGTCCCTAATGTTTTTTGGACTCAGTGTATATTTAATGTCTGGATTTGAAGAGGTTTCTCTCCAAGCCTTAATATAAACTAAATACCAAATTGATTTCTGGTTATCTTCTAATGGGCAAATAATTAGTGCTTCTTCCAAATGCACTGGGTCCAAAAGGATACTTTCACATTGAATGTTAATGAAATAAAGAAGCACGATTCAATGAACTAAAATTAACTTGACAATAATCACCAGCCGAGCTCTCGATCGAAACAACATTCAGATGTAAAGAATAAACACACCTCCAACAGAACACACTGCAACAGAACACACCTCTAACAGAACACACTCCAACAGAACACACCTCTAACAGAACACACCTCTAACAGAACACACCTCTAACAGAACACACCTCTAACAGAACACACCTCCAACAGAACACACCTCCAACAGAACACACCTCCAACAGAACACACCTCCAACAGAACACACCTCCAACAGAACACACTGCAACAGAACACACCTCTAACAGAACACACCTCTAACAGAACACACCTCTAACAGAACACACCTCCAACAGAACACACCTCCAACAGAACACACCTCCAACAGAACACACTGCAACAGAACACACCTCTAACAGAACACACCTCTAACAGAACACACCTCCAACAGAACACACCTCCAACAGAACACACCTCCAACAGAACACACCTCCAACAGAACACACCTCCAACAGAACACACTGCAACAGAACACACCTCTAACAGAACACACCTCTAACAGAACACACCTCTAACAGAACACACCTCCAACAGAACACACCTCCAACAGAACACACCTCCAACAGAACACACTGCAACAGAACACACCTCTAACAGAACACACCTCCAACAGAACACACCTCCAACAGAACACACTGCAACAGAACACACCTCTAACAGAACACACTCCAACAGAACACACCTCTAACAGAACACACCTCTAACAGAACACACCTCTAACAGAACACACCTCCAACAGAACACACCTCCAACAGAACACACCTCCAACAGAACACACTGCAACAGAACACACCTCTAACAGAACACACCTCTAACAGAACACACCTCTAACAGAACACACCTCCAACAGAACACACCTCCAACAGAACACACTGCAACAGAACACACCTCTAACAGAACACACCTCTAACAGAACACACCTCCAACAGAACACACCTCCAACAGAACACACTGCAACAGAACACACCTCTAACAGAACACACCTCTAACAGAACACACCTCTAACAGAACACACTTCTAACAGAACACACCTCTAACAGAACACACCTCTAACAGAACACACCTCCAACAGAACACACTCCAACAGAACACACCTCTAACAGAACACACCTCTAACAGAACACACCTCTAACAGAACACACCTCCAACAGAACACACCTCCAACAGAACACACTGCAACAGAACACACCTCTAACAGAACACACCTCTAACAGAACACACCTCCAACAGAACACACCTCCAACAGAACACACTGCAACAGAACACACCTCTAACAGAACACACCTCTAACAGAACACACTTCTAACAGAACACACCTCTAACAGAACACACTTCTAACAGAACACACCTCTAACAGAACACACCTCCAACAGAACACACTCCAACAGAACACACCTCTAACAGAACACACCTCTAACAGAACACACCTCTAACAGAACACACCTCCAACAGAACACACCTCCAACAGAACACACCTGCAACAGAACACACCTCTAACAGAACACACCTCTAACAGAACACACCTCCAACAGAACACACCTCCAACAGAACACACTGCAACAGAACACACCTCTAACAGAACACACTCCAACAGAACACACCTCTAACAGAACACACCTCTAACAGAACACACCTCTAACAGAACACACCTCCAACAGAACACACCTCCAACAGAACACACCTCCAACAGAACACACCTCCAACAGAACACACCTCCAACAGAACACACTGCAACAGAACACACCTCTAACAGAACACACCTCTAACAGAACACACCTCTAACAGAACACACCTCCAACAGAACACACCTCCAACAGAACACACCTCCAACAGAACACACTGCAACAGAACACACCTCTAACAGAACACACCTCTAACAGAACACACCTCCAACAGAACACACCTCCAACAGAACACACCTCCAACAGAACACACCTCCAACAGAACACACCTCCAACAGAACACACTGCAACAGAACACACCTCTAACAGAACACACCTCTAACAGAACACACCTCTAACAGAACACACCTCCAACAGAACACACCTCCAACAGAACACACCTCCAACAGAACACACTGCAACAGAACACACCTCTAACAGAACACACCTCCAACAGAACACACCTCCAACAGAACACACTGCAACAGAACACACCTCTAACAGAACACACTCCAACAGAACACACCTCTAACAGAACACACCTCTAACAGAACACACCTCTAACAGAACACACCTCCAACAGAACACACCTCCAACAGAACACACCTCTAACAGAACACACCTCTAACAGAACACACCTCTAACAGAACACACCTCCAACAGAACACACCTCCAACAGAACACACTGCAACAGAACACACCTCTAACAGAACACACCTCTAACAGAACACACCTCCAACAGAACACACCTCCAACAGAACACACTGCAACAGAACACACCTCTAACAGAACACACCTCTAACAGAACACACTTCTAACAGAACACACCTCTAACAGAACACACTTCTAACAGAACACACCTCTAACAGAACACACCTCCAACAGAACACACTCCAACAGAACACACCTCTAACAGAACACACCTCTAACAGAACACACCTCTAACAGAACACACCTCCAACAGAACACACCTCCAACAGAACACACCTGCAACAGAACACACCTCTAACAGAACACACCTCTAACAGAACACACCTCCAACAGAACACACCTCCAACAGAACACACTGCAACAGAACACACCTCTAACAGAACACACCTCTAACAGAACACACTCCAACAGAACACACCTCTAACAGAACACACCTCTAACAGAACACACCTCTAACAGAACACACTTCTAACAGAACACACCTCTAACAGAACACACCTCCAACAGAACACACCTCCAACAGAACACACCTCCAACAGAACACACCTCTAACAGAACACACCTCTAACAGAACACACCTCTAACAGAACACACCTCCAACAGAACACACCTCCAACAGAACACACTGCAACAGAACACACCTCTAACAGAACACACCTCTAACAGAACACACCTCCAACAGAACACACCTCCAACAGAACACACTGCAACAGAACACACCTCTAACAGAACACACTCCAACAGAACACACCTCTAACAGAACACACCTCTAACAGAACACACCTCTAACAGAACACACTTCTAACAGAACACACCTCTAACAGAACACACCTCTAACAGAACACACCTCCAACAGAACACACCTCCAACAGAACACACCTCCAACAGAACACACTGCAACAGAACACACCTCTAACAGAACACACCTCTAACAGAACACACCTCTAACAGAACACACCTCTAACAGAACACACCTCTAACAGAACACACTTCTAACAGAACACACCTCTAACAGAACACACCTCCAACAGAACACACTGCAACAGAACACACCTCTAACAGAACACACCTCTAACAGAACACACCTCCAACAGAACACACCTCCAACAGAACACACCTCCAACAGAACACACCTCCAACAGAACACACCTCTAACAGAACACACCTCTAACAGAACACACCTCTAACAGAACACACCTCCAACAGAACACACCTCCAACAGAACACACTGCAACAGAACACACCTCTAACAGAACACACCTCTAACAGAACACACCTCTAACAGAACACACCTCTAACAGAACACACTTCTAACAGAACACACCTCTAACAGAACACACCTCTAACAGAACACACCTCCAACAGAACACACTGCAACAGAACACACCTCTAACAGAACACACCTCTAACAGAACACACCTCTAACAGAACACACCTCCAACAGAACACACCTCCAACAGAACACACCTCCAACAGAACACACTGCAACAGAACACACCTCTAACAGAACACACCTCTAACAGAACACACCTCCAACAGAACACACCTCCAACAGAACACACCTCCAACAGAACACACCTCCAACAGAACACACTGCAACAGAACACACCTCTAACAGAACACACCTCCAACAGAACACACCTCCAACAGAACACACTGCAACAGAACACACCTCTAACAGAACACACTCCAACAGAACACACCTCCAACAGAACACACTGCAACAGAACACACCTCTAACAGAACACACTCCAACAGAACACACCTCTAACAGAACACACCTCTAACAGAACACACCTCTAACAGAACACACCTCCAACAGAACACACCTCCAACAGAACACACCTCCAACAGAACACACTGCAACAGAACACACCTCTAACAGAACACACCTCTAACAGAACACACCTCTAACAGAACACACCTCCAACAGAACACACCTCCAACAGAACACACTGCAACAGAACACACCTCTAACAGAACACACCTCTAACAGAACACACCTCCAACAGAACACACCTCCAACAGAACACACTGCAACAGAACACACCTCTAACAGAACACACCTCTAACAGAACACACCTCTAACAGAACACACTTCTAACAGAACACACCTCTAACAGAACACACCTCTAACAGAACACACCTCCAACAGAACACACTCCAACAGAACACACCTCTAACAGAACACACCTCTAACAGAACACACCTCTAACAGAACACACCTCCAACAGAACACACCTCCAACAGAACACACTGCAACAGAACACACCTCTAACAGAACACACCTCTAACAGAACACACCTCCAACAGAACACACCTCCAACAGAACACACTGCAACAGAACACACCTCTAACAGAACACACCTCTAACAGAACACACTTCTAACAGAACACACCTCTAACAGAACACACTTCTAACAGAACACACCTCTAACAGAACACACCTCCAACAGAACACACTCCAACAGAACACACCTCTAACAGAACACACCTCTAACAGAACACACCTCTAACAGAACACACCTCCAACAGAACACACCTCCAACAGAACACACCTGCAACAGAACACACCTCTAACAGAACACACCTCTAACAGAACACACCTCCAACAGAACACACCTCCAACAGAACACACTGCAACAGAACACACCTCTAACAGAACACACCTCTAACAGAACACACTCCAACAGAACACACCTCTAACAGAACACACCTCTAACAGAACACACCTCTAACAGAACACACTTCTAACAGAACACACCTCTAACAGAACACACCTCCAACAGAACACACCTCCAACAGAACACACCTCCAACAGAACACACCTCTAACAGAACACACCTCTAACAGAACACACCTCTAACAGAACACACCTCCAACAGAACACACCTCCAACAGAACACACTGCAACAGAACACACCTCTAACAGAACACACCTCTAACAGAACACACCTCCAACAGAACACACCTCCAACAGAACACACTGCAACAGAACACACCTCTAACAGAACACACTCCAACAGAACACACCTCTAACAGAACACACCTCTAACAGAACACACCTCTAACAGAACACACTTCTAACAGAACACACCTCTAACAGAACACACCTCTAACAGAACACACCTCCAACAGAACACACCTCCAACAGAACACACCTCCAACAGAACACACTGCAACAGAACACACCTCTAACAGAACACACCTCTAACAGAACACACCTCTAACAGAACACACCTCTAACAGAACACACCTCTAACAGAACACACTTCTAACAGAACACACCTCTAACAGAACACACCTCCAACAGAACACACTGCAACAGAACACACCTCTAACAGAACACACCTCTAACAGAACACACCTCCAACAGAACACACCTCCAACAGAACACACCTCCAACAGAACACACCTCCAACAGAACACACCTCTAACAGAACACACCTCTAACAGAACACACCTCTAACAGAACACACCTCCAACAGAACACACCTCCAACAGAACACACTGCAACAGAACACACCTCTAACAGAACACACCTCTAACAGAACACACCTCTAACAGAACACACCTCTAACAGAACACACTTCTAACAGAACACACCTCTAACAGAACACACCTCTAACAGAACACACCTCCAACAGAACACACCTCCAACAGAACACACCTCCAACAGAACACACCTCTAACAGAACACACCTCTAACAGAACACACCTCTAACAGAACACACCTCCAACAGAACACACCTCCAACAGAACACACTGCAACAGAACACACCTCTAACAGAACACACCTCTAACAGAACACACCTCTAACAGAACACACCTCTAACAGAACACACTCCAACAGAACACACCTCTAACAGAACACACCTCTAACAGAACACACTTCTAACAGAACACACCTCTGTGACGACCCTCCCACTCTGTCTGCTGTATTCTCTCTCTGTTATTTCCTTATTAGGATGCTGGTGGGCGGAGTTGGGAGGGTCGTCAGCTTTATGGGAAACACCTGGGCCCGGTGTCTCCCAGGATAAATACACCACTTCCCCATTCATGGAGGAGACTCTCTCCATGCAGACACCTTTGTAGATTGTGTTGTGGTTCTTGGTGGCCTTTTGTTTGTTTGCTTTGGCACCTTTCAACACCCTGCATTATCACATTCATGCATGCAAAACATTCACTTACACTACTGATTACTGATTACACACACCATTGTATATTTTCCTTAGTTGCTTTAGTTAATAAATATATATTTTGTTACTCCTTATCTCCACGTTGTCTCCCTTTGTTACGGGCTTTGAGCCGGTTCGTGACAAGTGGGGGCTCATCCGGGATCTTTGAACTATTGGTTTGGGAGACCGTGGAGGTACGTGTTTGGTTTGCATATTGAGTTTGATAGGCCCAGTATTGGTTGTCTTTGTTGTTTGGTTTGTGTGCTGCGTTGGAGAGAGAATGGTTAGTTTCCAGGCCCTGCCTAGCCTGAAATTTTGTTCTACTTTCTGTTGGGAAGTCAGTCTGAGGTGGTGAGTAAATCGGCTGTGTACCTCGGTAGGAGATTTGTGTAGGGTAGTGCAACTTGCTACCCGGAGCTATAGCCTTTTTCCCCTGATAGGTTTAGCGACGTGTTTCATTTTTTGGAATATGTTGGGCATGGTTAATGTTTGTTATTTTTGTGTGGTGTCTGTGGACTGAGCAGTTGTCTCGGGGGCACATCCGTGGCTTGGTGGAATTTGCCAGCATGCTGGGGAGTTTTTCCTTGCCAGCGGGCTACAGTGCGTAAATTCCCACCGCAAATCTGCACGAAGACTAGGGTTGAGTTATTGTAGGTTTTGGGGAAGCTCCATATCTCATCTCTCTTCTGTGGTGCTCAGGGTGATTGTCAATTCTCTGGTTGTGGTCTGGTGTGCTCAGCAGAAGGGAAGAGCGAGATTTTTTTTTTTTTTTTTGTGATTATGGCGTCTTATGTAGTTCATTTGCTCTCCATCAGAGGAATTGTTAGATTTAGGTACTAAAGAACAGCTGTTGAAGGTCGCGGAACACTACAAGGTTGAGATTAGTGATAAACGTCTAAAGAATTCTATTAGGTTGATATTGAAAGCCAATCTGATGGAGAGTGGTATTCTTGAAGTTACCACTGGGCCAGCCTCTGCTGAGGATTTGCCATCTCCCCATAACGTTACAATGGCCATTCCATCGGTTAGCCCTAGTAGCCTTCTTTTTGAACAGCAGAAAGAACTGCTTTTGTTACAGCTGGAGCATGATCGTGAGAAGAGAGAGCATGATCGGCAGCATGATCGTGAGAAGCTAGAGCATGATCGGCAGCATGATCGTGAGAAGCTAGAGCATGATCGTGTAAAATATGAAAAGGAATTGGCATTTAAACAAGATATGGAGCGTGCTAAAATCAAGTTGCAACAAGAACGTATAGAGTTGGTTAGGGAAGGAAAGATCTCAGGGGAGAGTTTGTTTTGGGAAGGTGACCCAGATTTACCTAGGGGTAGTTCTGCTTTTGGTCGTGCCCCAGAGACATTTGATATTGTTGGGAACTTACGGTTATTGCCTCAGTTTAATGAAAAGGACCCCGAGACATTCTTTTCGTTGTTTGAGCGGGTTGCTGACGCTAGGAGTTGGCCTGATTCTGACCGCACTTTAATGTTGCAGTGTGTGCTGACTGGTAAAGCACAGGAAGCATATTCAGCTCTTAGTGCACTAGACAGTACCAGTTATGATAAAGTTAAAACAGCTGTGTTACAGATTTATGAACTGGTCCCTGAGGCTTACCGCCAACGATTTAGAACTTTAAAAAGGGATGATAAGCAGACTCATGTTGAGTTTGCGCGACAGTTATCTTTGCAGTTTAATCGCTGGTGTTCCGCATCTGCAGTTGTGACTTTCCAAGGGCTGTGTGATCTGATTATGTTAGAGCAATTTAAGGACACAATTCCTGATCGTATTGCCACGTATATTAACGAACAGAAAGTAAAGAATGTTGCTGAAGCTGCGGTTTTGGCGGACGAGTATGTGTTGACTCACAAAAGTGCCTTTGTAGAGCCCCGTATTCGGAAAGAGTGGGGGCGTTCGGATAGATTTGGGCTTCGCTCACCGAGACACTTTGTTTCACGGGCAGAGTTCTATTCAACTAGGGTTGAGCCTGACTCCCATGGTAAAGCTGACTTTGGGCAGGAGTGTCACTACTGTCAAGGTTCAGGTCATTGGAAAAACGAATGTCCACTTCTCAGGTCAAAGGGTGCTTATGCTAAATCTAAGCCTACCGCATTAGCTGCACCTGTTCCACATCAGTTCACTCATGACTCATTTTCTCAAGCCCAGGAGAATGTGAAAGTCCATATTGATCCAGACTATTTACCTTTCATTACGGAAGGTTTTGTGTCTATGTTAGGAAGTAAAGACCTAGTGCCAGTGAAGATCCTGAGAGACACAGGTGCCTCTGAATCATTTGTGTTGGAGTCTGTGTTACCCTTTTCTGCTGAGACTGATTCGGGGAATAGTGTTCTAATTAGGGGAATAGGTTTGAACACTCTGTCAGTTCCATTGCATAAACTGATGTTGGATTGTGGGCTGGTGAAGGGTGAAGTTGTTGTGGGGGTGCGTCCTTCGTTGCCTATTGAGGGTATCGACGTTATCCTTGGGAATAACTTGGCTGGTGAGCGTGTATGGCCAGTCGTGTTTCCATCTCTCGTGGTTTCCACTAAGCCGTCATTTGTTGGGATTCCTGATGCGAATGTACAGAGTTTCCCAGAGGTGTTCTCTGCGTGTGCAGTGACACGTTCTATGAGCCGTGGCGAACTGGTTACTGCGCCGACTAATGATAATAATACAAAGTATGTCACTGTTTTCCCTGTTATACCGTTATCTGTAACCCGGTCAGATCTAATCAATGCGCAACGGGATGACCCCACATTGGAAGAGTTGCGTGATCAAATTGTGCCTGTAGAACAGTTGGGAGATGTCGCCCATGGCTATTTTCTCCAAGAGGATGTCCTGATGAGAAAGTGGTTGTCTCATGATAGTTGTTTTCTGGGGGAGGCAATTAGTCAGGTTGTTGTACCAGTTAAGCTTCGTGAGTTGGTGTTGGAAACTTCTCACAGCGATGTTGCTGGACATATGGGGGTGAGGAAAACCTACAATCGCATATTAAGACATTTCTTTTGGCCTAGATTAAAGAGGGATGTTTCTGATTTTATCAAAACTTGTCACACCTGTCAATTAACTGGTAAGCCTAATCAAGCTATTAAACCAGTACCATTGTTTCCTATTCCTGTACTCAGCCAACCTTTTGAGTATCTGATTATTGACTGTGTGGGCCCTCTGCCTCGTTCTAAAAAGGGTAGCAGTTACCTGTTCACTGTGATGTGTCAGACCACTAGGTTTCCTGCTGCCTATCCTCTCCGATCTATCACGACTAAATCGGTGTTAAAAGCTTTGACTCAGTTTCTCTCATTGTTTGGAATCCCTAAGGTCATTCAGAGTGATCAAGGATCTAATTTTACCTCTAATCTGTTTAGTCAGGTTCTTCAACAGCTCCATATTAAACACAATTTGTCTAGCGCCTATCACGCGCAAAGTCAAGGAGCACTGGAACGTTTCCATCAAACACTTAAGTCTTTGTTGAGAGCTTATTGTACTGAGATGGATAAGGATTGGGAGGAGGGGTTGCCTTGGTTACTGTTAGCCGCTAGGGAAGTTTCACAGGAGAGCACAGGTTTCAGTCCAAATGACCTTGTGTTTGGACATAGGGTGCGTGGACTTTTATCTGTTCTCCAGGATGACTGGAAGTCTCCCGAGCCTCCTCAGTCCCTATTATCATAAGTGTGTGATTTCCGGCGACGACTGTACGCCGCTGGTGAAATGGCTAAAGAGAAGTTATCATCTTCACAGGAGAGGATGAAGGGCATATTTTATCGCCGAACTGAGCCTCGTCACTTTATTCCAGGTGACCAGGTTCTTGCTCTGCTGCCAATTGTTGGTTCTCCTTTTCAAGCCAAGTTTCAAGGTCCATATACAGTGGTGCGCCAGTACACTGAGCAAAATTATCTAGTTGCCACTCCAGAACGGAGGAAAGCACACCAGCTGTGCCATGTAAATCTGTTAAAACCTTATTATGCACGTTCCTCTGAGACTGAACAGTGGGATTCTACAGAGGACGGTAAACCTGTTCTTTTGGCTGATACCGTTGTTTCCTTGTGTTCTTGTCCTGCTAGTTCTGTGCATGAGGAGGAGGATGTTCCTGGTCCTGACGATTGTATATTGCAGGGTAGATTGAAAAATTCAGAAACACTGGATATTTTAGACAGTCTTCTCACTCACCTACCTGTTGATGGGCGGAAAGAGATGGTTGGTCTTATTCAGAGATTTCCAGGTTTGTTTTCTGATACACCTACACGTACAAACTTAATAGAACATGATATTGACATTGGAGGTGCTGACCCCATTCGTCAGCGGTTCTATAGAGTTTCTTCAGAGAAACTACGTTGTCTGGATGCTGAGGTCAAGTACATGCTGGAGAGTAAGATAGCAGAGCCTTCTTTCTCCAGTTGGGCTTCTCCCTGTATCTTGGTCAGTAAACCGGATGGAACAAACCGTTTTTGTACGGACTACCGTAAGGTAAACGGTGTCACAAAGCCAGATTCATTTCCTCTTCCTCGGATGGAGGACTGTGTTGATCAAGTCGGTGCAGCTAAGTTTGTGAGCAAATTTGACCTGTTAAAAGGCTATTGGCAGGTGCCACTGACGAGTAGGGCACGTGAAATCTCTGCCTTTATTACACCCTTTGGTCTGTACTCGTATTCGGTTATGAGTTTCGGTCTGCGCAATGCACCTGCCACTTTTCAGCAACTTATGAACAGGGTTGTCGCCGGTCTGACCGGGTGCGCTGTTTATTTGGACGATGTAGTAATATATGCAGATACTTGGGAAGAACATCTGTCCCGTATTCAAGCCTTGTTCGAACGTCTGGCTGCGGGTCGCCTCACAATCAATCTGGCTAAATGTGAGTTTGCTCAGGCGACCGTTACATACCTTGGAAAAGTGGTTGGGCAGGGTGAAGTGCGTCCTGTTCGGGCTAAAGTGGTGGCTATTGATGCTTTTCCACCACCAACTACTAAAAAGGAACTGATGCGTTTCTTGGGCATGATTGGGTATTACCGTAGTTTTTGTAGGAACTTCTCTACTGTGGTCGCTCCCTTGACAGATATGCTGAAAGCTAAGGCTGTTTACTTTTGGTCTACTCGTTGTCAACACGCTTTTGAAGATGCAAAGAGGTTGCTGACCTCAACTCCGGTGCTGGCTGCTCCTCGCGTGGATTTGTCATTTACCTTGCAGGTGGATGCTAGTCATGTGGGGGCAGGTGCAGTTTTGCTGCAAGCAGATGTGTCTGGGATTGAGAGGCCTGTTAGTTTCTTTTCCAAAAAGTTTAACGATTATCAGTTGAACTATTCGGTTATTGAAAAGGAAGCGCTAGCACTCATTTGGGCGCTACAACACTTCGAAGTGTATGTCGGGTCGGGGGTTGTGCCCATTGTGGTCTACACCGACCATAACCCCCTCACTTTTTTGAGGTCCATGATGTGTCCAAACCAGAGGATAATGCGATGGTGTTTATTTTTACAATCATTCCATCTCGATGTGAGGCACATCCGGGGGACTGAAAACGTGATTGCTGATGCGCTCTCTCGTGCGCCCTGTTCCTAAATGTTTACGTGACTGACCATTGTTTCGGGTTGTCATGTTCTATCTTTCCTGTCTGTTCCCTCCTGGTCGTGTGTTCTTCTTTCCTCTTAAATATTGCTTCCTATGCACAAAGGTTGCTGAGGTCTGGGGAGGAGGTTGGTTGGTGGAGGTGTGAACACATAACCCCTCGTCAATTTGTGGCGCAGAAGCTGTGTCAATTTGGAACTTAGGCTGGTATTTTGTTCCGGGGTCCTTGTTGGTCCCCGGTTTTATGGGGGGGAATGTGACGACCCTCCCACTCTGTCTGCTGTATTCTCTCTCTGTTATTTCCTTATTAGGATGCTGGTGGGCGGAGTTGGGAGGGTCGTCAGCTTTATGGGAAACACCTGGGCCCGGTGTCTCCCAGGATAAATACACCACTTCCCCATTCATGGAGGAGACTCTCTCCATGCAGACACCTTTGTAGATTGTGTTGTGGTTCTTGGTGGCCTTTTGTTTGTTTGCTTTGGCACCTTTCAACACCCTGCATTATCACATTCATGCATGCAAAACATTCACTTACACTACTGATTACTGATTACACACACCATTGTATATTTTCCTTAGTTGCTTTAGTTAATAAATATATATTTTGTTACTCCTTATCTCCACGTTGTCTCCCTTTGTTACGGGCTTTGAGCCGGTTCGTGACACCTCTAACAGAACACACCTCTAACAGAACACACCTCTAACAGAACACACCTCCAACAGAACACACCTCCAACAGAACACACCTCCAACAGAACACACTGCAACAGAACACACCTCCAACAGAACACACCGCAACAGAACACACCTCTAACAGAACACACCTCCAACAGAACACACCTCCAACAGAACACACCTCCAACAGAACACACTGCAACAGAACACACCTCTAACAGAACACACCTCCAACAGAACACACTCCAACAGAACACACCTCTAACAGAACACACCTCTAACAGAACACACCTCTAACAGAACACACCTCTAACAGAACACACCTCCAACAGAACACACTTCTAACAGAACACACTCCAACAGAACACACCTCTAACAGAACACACCTCCAACAGAACACACTGCAACAGAACACACCTCTAACAGAACACACCTCTAACAGAACACACTCCAACAGAACACACCTCTAACAGAACACACCTCTAACAGAACACACCTCTAACAGAACACACCTCTAACAGAACACACCTCCAACAGAACACACTTCTAACAGAACACACTCCAACAGAACACACCTCTAACAGAACACACCTCCAACAGAACACACTGCAACAGAACACACCTCTAACAGAACACACCTCTAACATAACAGAACACACCTCTAACAGAACACACCTCTAACAGAACACACCTCCAACAGAACACACCTCCAACAGAACACACCTCTAACAGAACACACCTCCAACAGAACACACTGCAACAGAACACACCTCTAACAGAACACACCTCTAACAGAACACACCTCTAACAGAACACACCTCTAACAGAACACACCTCTAACAGAACACACCTCCAACAGAACACACCTCTAACAGAACACACCTCCAACAGAACACACCTCTAACAGAACACACCTCCAACAGAACACACCTCCAACAGAACACACATCTAACATAACACACATCTAACAGAACACACCTCCAACAGAACACACCTCTAACAGAACACACCTCTAACAGAACACACCTCCAACAGAACACACTGCAACAGAACACACCTCTAACAGAACACACCTCTAACAGAACACACCTCCAACAGAACACACTGCAACAGAACACACCTCTAACAGAACACACCTCTAACAGAACACACCTCTAACAGAACACACCTCTAACAGAACACACCTCCAACAGAACACACTGCAACAGAACACACATCTAACAGAACACACCTCTAACAGAACACACCTCTAACAGAACACACCTCCAACAGAACACACCTCCAACAGAACACACCTCCAACAGAACACACCTCTAACAGAACACACCTCCAACAGAACACACATCTAACAGAACACACCTCCAACAGAACACACCTCTAACAGAACACACCTCCAACAGAACACACCTCTAACAGAACACACTGCAACAGAACACACCTCTAACAGAACACACCTCTAACAGAACACACCTCCAACAGAACACACTGCAACAGAACACACCTCTAACAGAACACACCTCCAACAGAACACACTGCAACAGAACACACCTCTAACAGAACACACCTCTAACAGAACACACCTCCAACAGAACACACTGCAACAGAACACACCTCTAACAGAACACACCTCTAACAGAACACACCTCTAACAGAACACACCAACAGAACACACTGCAACAGAACACACCTCTAACAGAACACACCTCTAACAGAACACACCTCTAACAGAACACACCTCTAACAGAACACACCTCTAACAGAACACACTGCAACAGAACACACCTCTAACAGAACACACCTCTAACAGAACACACCTCCAACAGAACACACTGCAACAGAACACACCTCTAACAGAACACACCTCCAACAGAACACACTGCAACAGAACACACCTCTAACAGAACACACCTCTAACAGAACACACCTCCAACAGAACACACTGCAACAGAACACACTGCAACAGAACACACCTCTAACAGAACACACCTCTAACAGAACACACCTCTAACAGAACACACCAACAGAACACACTGCAACAGAACACACCTCTAACAGAACACACCTCTAACAGAACACACCTCTAACAGAACACACCTCTAACAGAACACACCTCTAACAGAACACACTGCAACAGAACACACCTCTAACAGAACACACCTCTAACAGAACACACCTCCAACAGAACACACTGCAACAGAACACACCTCTAACAGAACACACCTCCAACAGAACACACTGCAACAGAACACACCTCTAACAGAACACACCTCTAACAGAACACACCTCCAACAGAACACACTGCAACAGAACACACCTCTAACAGAACACACCTCTAACAGAACACACCTCTAACAGAACACACCTCTAACAGAACACACCAACAGAACACACTGCAACAGAACACACCTCTAACAGAACACACCTCTAACAGAACACACCTCCAACAGAACACACCTCTAACAGAACACACCTCTAACAGAACACACCTCTAACAGAACACACCTCTAACAGAACACACCTCTAACAGAACACACCTCCAACAGAACACACCTCTAACAGAACACACCTCTAACAGAACACACCTCTAACAGAACACACCTCTAACAGAACACACCTCTAACAGAACACACTCCAACAGAACACACTCCAACAGAACACACCTCCAACAGAACACACCTCTAACAGAACACACCTCCAACAGAACACACCTCCAACAGAACACACCTCCAACAGAACACACCTCCAACAGAACACACCTCTAACAGAACACACCTCCAACAGAACACACCTCTAACAGAACACACCTCTAACAGAACACACCTCTAACAGAACACACCTCCAACAGAACACACCTCCAACAGAACACACCTCCAACAGAACACACCTCCAACAGAACACACCTCCAACAGAACACACCTCCAACAGAACACACCTTAACAGAACACACCTCTAACAGAACACACCTCTAACAGAACACACCTCTAACAGAACACACCTCCAACAGAACACACCTCCAACAGAACACACCTCCAACAGAACACACCTCCAACAGAACACACCTCCAACAGAACACACCTCCAACAGAACACACCTCCAACAGAACACACCTCTAACAGAACACACCTCCAACAGAACACACCTCTAACAGAACACACCTCCAACAGAACACACCTCTAACAGAACACACCTCCAACAGAACACACCTCTAACAGAACACATCTCCAACAGAACACACCTCTAACAGAACACACCTCCAACAGAACACACCTCCAACAGAACACACCTCCAACAGAACACACCTCTAACAGAACACACCTCCAACAGAACACACCTCCAACAGAACACACCTCTAACAGAACACACCTCCAACAGAACACACCTCCAACAGAACACACCTCCAACAGAACACACCTCCAACAGAACACACCTCCTTCAGAAGTTTTGAGGGAAGAGAAAGTGTGTATAGCTCAAACCGAGACAGATTGCTGCATTGTTTTCATTCTCACATTCTTCTATTCAAATACTTTCATTTAATTTCTCACCTTTTTTCCTTCTCACTCTCTCAAGAAGGACATCTCTGGGGTCCAGGTGTCGCCGGGGGTGTGTGTGTGTGTTTGTGTTAGAATGATGATTATTTTTGTTCTGTTGTAATTATATTGTGCAGTTAGCAGAGTGGTGCGGCTGCAGTGGGTGATCAATCAGAGACTAATGAGAGGCCCAGAGACCTGTAGCAGACTGACTGACTGCAGCCCATAGCCCCTCCACTCTGTCTCCACCCCACTCAGCTCCTAATCAGCCCAATACCATAGGAATGCTGGGAATGTTTGGAATGCTTGGCAGGGCTGAATCTACCACTTGGCCCTCCACCTTTAACCCACTTATTCCCACCCACCTCCTTCCCACTCGGCTCATGTAGGCAAATTAAAGTAGTAGGGAATGTGATGCGGATGTATACCCGAAGCAGATGAAAACATTTCCCTGAATAAAAAAATATGTAAATGGAAGACATTAAACGGCAACAGAAGTGAGAATTAGCGCTGGATTTGGCGAGCAGCGGGTTCAGAAAAGGGTCGCAGTCCGGTGTAAAGGGTCACATGTAAAAGAGGTTGAATGTATGGCTTAATGAAAAACAGGGAGCATCTAAAGGTGAGTTAATTAAGTGTGGGGGCCATTGCTTAATTTGATTTTTCAAAAGGCCCTTCTTTCATTTGATTGGTCTGTCTTCCTCTTCATTCAGAGATGTATGGATGGACTGCTGATGCTGCTCTGCCTGTTGGACCCGGTGTTGTCGGTTCCTGGTTTATTATTAATATTCAATGCCAGCTGGGCTCCCGTCTGAATCATTATGGTGATTAGAAAGGTTTGGCCTTCACATGCCCACACGTAGGCGGGCTCTATAGAGCCGATTGGAAGCCATCGTATGATTTCTGATTTCCCTTTCACTACATTATAACCTCCATCACAACGGTGCATCAAATGTATTGATATGCCATCCAGGATGATGATGTGCCATTTCATCATGGAGAGGTTACGTGGCTTTTGTGAATGATGATCGAGGTCAAAGAATGGAGTCATAAATATGAAGAATCAGTGTGAAGAATCAGAAATGGTCATGTTTGAGAACTGTTTGGATGATTGACTATAGACTAGCCTATAATGTCTAGGCTGTAATAGGGAGGAAGCTATTAGGGAATATAATGATAACATATATATCTACACCAAATGTGTGTGCACAGCAGGAATAAGGGTAGGAGAGAGAGAGACAGAGAGAGAGAGAGAATGAGACATAGTGAAAGTTACTTTTAGCGCCTGGAAAAATTAAATGCATGAAATATTCAACAGATGAGAACCGCAGGCACTTTTTAATACATAGAATAAGATACCTGCACGCTGAAACGGGAGCGGGAGAGACAGAGAGGAGAGAGGGATGGAGATGGAGGGAACAGGAGAGGGAGAGACAGAGAGGAGAGAGGGATGGAGATGGAGGGAACAGGAGAGGGAGAGGGAGAGACAGAGAGGAGAGAGGGATGGAGATGGAGGGAACAGGAGAGGGAGAGACAGAGGAGAGAGGGATGGAGATGGAGGGAACGGGAGAGGGAGAGACAGAGAGGGATGGAGATGGAGGGAACAGGAGAGGGAGAGACAGAGAGGAGAGAGGGATGGAGATGGAGGGAACAGGAGAGGGAGAGGGAGAGACAGAGAGGAGAGAGGGATGGAGATGGAGGGAACAGGAGAGGGAGAGACAGAGGAGAGAGGGATGGAGATGGAGGGAACGGGAGAGGGAGAGACAGAGAGGGATGGAGATGGAGGGAACAGGAGAGGGAGAGACAGAGAGGAGAGAAGGATGGAGATGGAGGGAACGGGAGAGGGAGAGACAGAGGAGAGAGGGATGGAGATGGAGGGAACAGGAGAGGGAGAGACAGAGAGGAGAGAGGGATGGAGATGGAGGGAACAGGAGAGGGAGAGACAGAGAGGAGAGAGGGATGGAGATGGAGGGAACAGGAGAGGGAGAGACAGAGAGGAGAGAGGGATGGAGATGGAGGGAACGGGAGAGGGAGAGACAGGGAGGAGAGAGGGATGGAGATGGAGGGAACGGGAGAGGGAGAGACAGGGAGGAGAGAGGGATGGAGATGGAGGGAACGGGAGAGGGAGAGACAGGGAGGAGAGAGGGATGGAGATGGAGGGAACGGGAGAGGGAGAGACAGAGAGGAGAGAGGGATGGAGATGGATGGAACGGGAGAGGGAGAGACAGAGAGGAGAGAGGGATGGAGATGGAGGGAACAGGAGAGGGAGAGACAGAGAGGAGAGAGGGATGGAGATGGAGGGAGAGACAGAGAGGAGAGAGGGATGGAGATGGAGGGAACGGGAGAGGGAGAGACAGAGAGGAGAGAGGGATGGAGATGGAGATGGAGGGAACAGGAGAGGGAGAGACAGAGAGGAGAGAGGGATGGAGATGGAGGGAACGGGAGAGGGAGACACAGGGAGGAGAGAGGGATGGAGAGGGAGAGACAGAGAGGAGAGAGGGATGGAGATGGAGGGAACGGGAGAGGGGGAGACAGAGAGGAGAGAGGGATGGAGATGGAGGGAACAGGAGAGGGAGAGACAGGGAGGAGAGAGGGATGGAGATGGAGGGAACGGGAGAGGGGGAGACAGAGAGGAGAGAGGGATGGAGAAGGAGGGAACGGGAGAGGGAGAGACAGAGAGGGATGGAGATGGAGGGAACAGGAGAGGAGGAGACAGAGAGGAGAGAGGGATGGAGATGGAGGGAACAGGAGAGGGAGAGACAGAGAGGAGAGAGGGATGGAGATGGAGGGAACGGGAGAGGGGGAGACAGAGAGGAGAGAGGGATGGAGATGGAGGGAACGGGAGAGGGAGAGACAGAGGGGTGGAGATGGAGGGAATGGGAGAGGGGGAGACAGAGAGGAGAGAGGGATGGAGATGGAGGGAATGGGAGAGGGAGAGAGGGATGGAGATGGAGGGAACGGGAGAGGGGGAGACAGAGAGGGATGGAGATGGAGGGAACGGGAGAGGGAGAGACAGGGAGGAGAGAGGGATGGAGATGGAGGGAACGGGAGAGGGAGAGACAGAGAGGAGAGAGGGATGGAGATGGAGGGAACGGGAGAGGGAGAGACAGAGAGGAGAGAGGGATGGAGATGGAGGGAACGGGAGAGGGAGACAGAGAGGGGAGAGGGATGGAGATGGAGGGAACAGGAGAGGGAGAGACAGAGAGGAGAGAGGGATGGAGATGGAGAGAATGGGAGAGGGAGAGAGAGAGGAGAGAGGGATGGAGATGGAGGGAACGGGAGATGGAGAGACAGAGAGGGATGGAGATGGAGGGAACGGGAGAGGGAGAGACAGGGAGGAGAGAGGGATGGAGATGGAGGGAATGGGAGAGGGAGACAGAGAGGAGAGAGGGATGGAGGGAACGGGAACGGGAGAGGGAGAGACAGAGAGGAGAGAGGGATGGAGATGGAGGGAATGGGAGAGGGGGAGACAGAGAGGAGAGAGGGATGGAGATGGAGGGAATGGGAGAGGGAGAGAGAGAGAGGAGAGAGGGATGGAGATGGAGGGAATGGGAGAGGGGGAGACAGAGAGGAGAGAGGGATGGAGATGGAGGGAATGGGAGAGGGAGAGAGAGAGAGGAGAGAGGGATGGAGATGGAGGGAACGGGAGAGGGGGAGACAGAGAGGGATGGAGATGGAGGGAACAGGAGAGGGGGAGACAGAGAGGAGAGAGGGATGGAGATGGAGGGAACGGGAGAGGGAGAGACAGGGAGGAGAGAGGGATGGAGATGGAGGGAACGGGAGAGGAAGAGACAGAGAGGAGAGAGGGATGGAGATGGAGGGAATGGGAGAGGGAGAGACAGGGAGGAGAGAGGGATGGAGATGGAGGGAACAGGAGAGGGGGAGACAGAGAGGAGAGAGGGATGGAGATGGAGGGAACGGGAGAGGGAGAGAGAGAGGAGAGAGGGATGGAGATGGAGGGAACGGGAGAGGGAGAGACAGAGAGGAGAGAGGGATGGAGATGGAGGGAACGGGAGAGGGAGACAGAGAGGGGAGAGGGATGGAGATGGAGGGAACAGGAGAGGGAGAGACAGAGAGGAGGGAGGGATGGAGATGGAGAGAATGGGAGAGGGAGAGAGAGAGGAGAGAGGGATGGAGATGGAGGGAACGGGAGATGGAGAGACAGGGAGGAGAGAGGGATGGAGATGGAGATGGAGGGAACGGGAGAGGGAGAGACAGGGAGGAGAGAGGGATGGAGATGGAGGGAATGGGAGAGGGAGACAGAGGAGAGAGGGATGGAGATGGAGGGAACGGGAACGGGAGAGGGAGAGACAGAGAGGAGAGAGGGATGGAGATGGAGGGAATGGGAGAGGGAGACAGAGAGGAGAGAGGGATGGAGATGGAGGGAACAGGAGAGGGAGAGACAGGGAGGAGAGAGGGTTGGAGATGGAGGGAAAAGGAGAGGGATAGACAGAGAGGGATGGAGATGGAGGGAACGGGAGAGGGAGAGACAGAGAGGGATGGAGATGGAGGGAACGGGAGAGGGGGAGACAGAGAGGAGAGAGGGATGGAGATGGAGGGAACAGGAGAGGGAGAGACAGGGAGGAGAGAGGGATGGAGATGGAGGGAACAGGAGAGGGAGAGACAGAGAGGAGAGAGGGATGGAGATGGAGGGAACGGGAGAGGGGGAGACAGAGAGGAGAGAGGGATGGAGATGGAGGGAATGGGAGAGGGGGAGACAGAGAGGAGAGAGGGATGGAGATGGAGGGAATGGGAGAGGGAGAGAGAGAGAGCAGAGAGGGATGGAGATGGAGGGAACGGGAGAGGGATAGACAGAGAGGGATGGAGATGGAGATGGAGGGAACGGGAGAGGGAGAGACAGAGAGGGATGGAGATGGAGGGAACGGGAGAGGGGGAGACAGAGAGGAGAGAGGGATGGAGATGGAGGGAACGGGAGAGGGGAGACAGAGAGGAGAGAGGGATGGAGATGGAGGGAATGGGAGAGGGGGAGACAGAGAGGAGAGAGGGATGGAGATGGAGGGAATGGGAGAGGGAGAGAGAGAGAGGAGAGAGGGATGGAGATGGAGGGAACGGGAGAGGGGGAGACCAGAGAGGGATGGAGATGGAGGGAACAGGAGAGGGGGAGACAGAGAGGAGAGAGGGATGGAGATGGAGGGAACGGGAGAGGAAGAGACAGAGAGGAGAGAGGGATGGAGATGGAGGGAATGGGAGAGGGAGAGACAGGGAGGAGAGAGGGATGGAGATGGAGGGAACAGGAGAGGGGGAGATAGAGAGGAGAGAGGGATGGAGATGGAGGGAACGGGAGAGGGAGAGAGAGAGGAGAGAGGGATGGAGATGGAGGGAACGGGAGAGGGAGAGACAGAGAGGAGAGAGGGATGGAGATGGAGGGAACGGGAGAGGGAGACAGAGAGGAGAGAGGGATGGAGATGGAGGGAACGGGAGAGGGAGAGGGAGAGAGGGATGGAGATGGAGGGAACAGGAGAGGGGGGAGACAGAGAGGAGAGAGGGATGGAGATGGAGGGAACAGGAGAGGGAGAGACAGGGAGGAGAGAGGGATGGAGATGGAGGGAACGGGAGAGGGGGAGACAGAGAGGAGAGAGGGATGGAGATGGAGGGAACGGGAGAGGGAGAGACAGAGAGGGATGGAGATGGAGGGAACAGGAGAGGAGGAGACAGAGAGGAGAGAGGGATGGAGATGGAGGGAACAGGAAAGGGAGAGACAGAGAGGAGAGAGGGATGGAGATGGAGGGAACGGGAGAGGGGGAGACAGAGAGGAGAGAGGGATGGAGATGGAGGGAACGGGAGAGGGAGAGACAGAGAGGAGAGAGGGGTGGAGATGGAGGGAATGGGAGAGGGGGAGACAGAGAGGAGAGAGGGATGGAGATGGAGGGAATGGGAGAGGGAGAGAGAGAGAGGAGAGAGGGATGGAGATGGAGGGAACGGGAGAGGGGGAGACAGAGAGGGATGGAGATGGAGGGAACAGGAGAGGGGGAGACAGAGAGGAGAGAGGGATGGAGATGGAGGGAACGAGAGAGGGAGGAGAGAGGGATGGAGATGGAGGAACGGGAGAGGGAGAGACAGAGAGGAGAGAGGGGTGGAGATGGAGGGAATGGGAGAGGGGGAGGACAGAGAGGGGAGAGGGATGGAGATGGAGGGAACAGGAGAGGGAGAGACAGAGAGGAGAGAGGGATGGAGATGGAGAGAATGGGAGAGGGAGAGAGAGAGGAGAGAGGGATGGAGATGGAGGGAACGGGAGATGGAGAGACAGAGAGGATGGAGATGGGAGGGAACGGGAGAGGAGAGACAGGGAGGAGAGAGGGATGGAGATGGGAGGGAATGGGAGAGGGAGACAGAGAGGAGAGAGGGATGGAGATGGAGGGAACGGGAACGGGAGAGGGAGAGACAGAGAGGAGAGAGGGATGGAGATGGAGGAATGGGAGAGGGGGAGACAGAGAGGAGAGAGGGTTGAGATGGAGGGAATGGGAGAGGGAGAGAGAGAAGAGAGAGGGATGGAGATGGAGGGAATGGGAGAGGGGGAGACAGAGAGGAGAGAGGGATGGAGATGGAGGGAATGGCGAGAGGGAGAGAGAGAAGAGGAGAGAGGGATGGAGATGGAGGGAAACGGGAAGCGGTTGGGAGACAGAGAGGGATGGAGATGGAGGGAACAGGAGAGGGGGAGACAGGAGGAGAGAGGGATGGAGATGGAGGGAACGGGAGAGGGAGAGACAGGGAGGAGAGAGGGATGCGATGATGGAGCGGAACGGGAGAGGGAGAGAGAGAGGAGAGAGGGATGGAGATGGACGGAACCGGGAGAGGGAGACGACAGAGAGGAGAGAGGGATGGAGATGGAGGGAACGGGAGAGGGAGACGAGAGGGGAGAGGGATGGAGATGGAGGGAACAGGAAGGGAGACAGACGGAGGGGAGGGATGGAGATGGAGAGAATGGGGAGAGGGAGAGAGAGAGGAGAGAGGGATGGAGATGGAGGGAACGGGAGTGGAGAGACAGGGAGGAGAGAGGGATGGGAGATGGAGATGGAGGGAACGGGAGAGGGGAGAGACAGGGAGGAGAGAGGGATGGAGATGGAGGGAATGGGAGAGGGAGACAGAGAGGAGAGAGGGATGGAGATGGAGGGAACGGAGAGGGAGGACAGAGAGGAGGAGGGATGGAGGGAACAGGAGAGGGAAGGACAGGGAGGAGAGAGGATGAGATGGATGGGAACGTGAGAGCGAGAGAGAACATAGAGGAGATGGAAGCTGGAGGAGTGGGAGTGGAGAGAGTGAGGCGAGAGGGGATGGAGATGGAGGGATCGGAGATGGAGAGGACAGAGAGGAGATAGGGAGGCGATGGAGGGACACAGGAGGAGGAGAGACAGGAGAGAGAGAGGATTGGAGATGGAGGAATGGGAGGGGAGAGACAGGAGAGAGAGGCATGAGATGGAGGGATGGAGAGGGAAGAGGGAGAGAGGACGAGAGGGGATGGAGGTGGAGGGAACGGGAGGGAAGGGGAGAGGGAGACAGAGAGGAGACGCGGGATGAGATGGAGGGAACGGGAGATGAGAGACGGAGAGGAGAGAGGGATGGAGATGGAGGGAATGGGAGAGGGAGGAGAGGACAGAGAGGAGAGAGTGGGATGGAGATGGAGGGAACGGGGAGAGGGAAGAGACCGAGAGGAGAGAGGGATGGAGATGGAGGGACGGGAGAGGGAGAGAAAGGGAGGGGGAGTTGATATGCTGCAGTCGATCCTTTGGGAGAAAAAGGAGTGAAAGTTCTTTAGTGTGTAGGTGTAATGTCCCTTTGTAAAGCCTTCACTGACTTCTGTAGCAACCTGGAGCACTGTCTGTGCTGCTCAGTGTTGCTCTGTGCAGCTCAATGGTTTACCATCAGGCTCCACCAGGCTGTAAAAGCTGCTCCTTGGTAACACACACACACACAGTGATTATTCCACTAGAATACAACACATTGTTTCTCCTGTCAACTGTGTGACTGTGTCCATGCCATTGGAAGAGTGCTACATCTGCTTTGTGACAATATGTCCCTTCAAAACATTTGATGTGCTGAGGGACTCTTTCACTTCATCCTCAAGGATTTTTGGTTCTGTCAAACACAGTTCTTTCTCTTTCTTATCAGATTATTTGTCTTCACTAGTTTGCGATACATTCTATAATGAACATAATGTAGATGTGTGTATATTTACCATATAATCCCCCACGTTATATGCACAGTATATTTATAGATTATAGTTTGTGGTGGAAATTTGGCAGATGGAAATATGAACTACAAGCTGTCAATATTTTGTGTCGGATTAACTAACTTCAACAACAACAAAAAATTATATTTATAAACTTGGCAGTTGAAGAAAACTATTACCGTGCTTTCTGTAGCACAGCCTTTTATTTAGTTTATTTCTATTCCAGGAGAGAAACAAACAAGAAGTTAGTGGACAAACAAGTACCCAACCAACTAATAAGCAGTCTGTCCCAGTTTGGCGTCCAACACCTGTTCCTCTTCGCACAATGAAAGAAATCTCCCACTAAAAACGCTTCTCACGGAATTAGGCAACTCCCACATAAGACTACACTTTCATTTCTGTTTTAATTCGGGCACCGCAAAAAATAAACAGGTTACAACATCTGTTACCGCCATACTTCACCGAATTCTCTGTCAGCAATGTCCATATGGTCACTGCCACTCTGTTTTCTTAATGAAATGGAACATTTGAGGTTCACTACTTTCTGTAATTGGAAATAGTTAGATGAATGGTTGGAGCAGAGGAGACAGAAAGGGAGGAGGGAGGTGAAGTTACAGAAGGAGGGGGTAGAATGGTAATGAAGAAAAAGTGGAGAGAGTACTTTTTTGTGTTGAGTTTGTCGCTGTCTGTGACTCACTGTCTGTGACCCCGCGGTCTGTGACCCGCGGTCTGTGACCCGCGGTCTGTGATTCGCGGTCTGTGACCCGCGGTCTGTGACCCGCTGTGTGTGATTCGCGGTCTGTGACCCGCTGTCTGTGATTCGCTGTCTGTGACCCGCGGTCTGTGACCCGCTGTCTGTGATTCGCTGTCTGTGACTCACTGTCTGTGACCCGCTGTCTGTGATTCGCTGTCTGTGACTTGCGGTCGGGTTGAGAGGAATTCTGTTTGACTAGTGGAGGTGGAGTCCAATGGAAGCCCAAAGAACTCTTCTTACCTCGTTATTTTTGAAACCTCCCGTTTTGGACTGGACCTGTCAATGTACAGTATGGCTCATACATGCATAATAAACCATCTGCAGTCCTTTCACAGTGTGAAAAGGCACATCATCCTTACATTCTAACCTTCTATAATTTAATGCATGAGATCTATGCGCTCGTTCCTGTCAGGTAGTGAAGGCGCGCTCTGAAGCAAGTGGGATGAGTGGCTGCATGTGCCTGCCATTAGTTCAATTAATAACAGAAAAAATACAAAGAATAAATCAATCAAATCCATAAGCATCAGAAGTTAGACAACATCCGAAATTAGAAGTTATATCTGTTAGACCTCGGTAGTAGTTTAATCTCTCTCTTTCAATGCATTTATCTGCAGAACAGAACATCTTTGTTCGCTAAAGATGGCATTGTAGCCACACAAATACATTAGAAGATAATTGTCAAGGCAATCAGAAATACTATGCTCACAACCTGAATCTCCTAACTGGTGTTGCTCGCTGGTGTATTTTGTTTGAATTTTGGAATATATTGTGCAATAGGCTATAAGGTTTTACCAGGCATGGGTTCATCCTTTTATCCTGTTTGTGAACCGAGACACACATAACTTTGATGAGCTCGAGAAATGTACACGGCAAACTTTCACCCACTTTTTAGATCTGAGAATATCCGCCTTTATGTTGTCAACCATCCATCCAAATCAAATAATTATATGTGTCCACCTTTTGTATTTCTTTACTTGCACACACGTTTTCCATGATATGGGTAATCCAATGTGGGCAACACTGCTGCTGTTGACTGCCAGCGATCGTCATTCATCACGTAGGCACAGGATTTAATCAACACACGTTCAAGGAGAGGACAATTGATGCAAACATATACTGTAAGTATACATTTTCCGTTGTATAAAATTACATTATCACTTTCGCTTGCACTTTTGCAATACTAGTCTGATGAGTCCTGCAACAATCAAACATGATGGACAATGTTGATTGGCAGGTGGAATGATGTCCAATTAGGTTGCAAGTTTAAAGTGGGAGGACGGATCAGGTCAGCACAGCCCAACATGCACACGACAATTGTATTTATTTATTATCTTTGTGCACACGCTACAGAGGCTCAAGAACAATGATGTGAGGACATTGTACACAACTGTGCAAAATTTCCAGTGACTGGTTTTGGCTCCTGAGAGCAACTTTCAAACTACTGGCTGAAATTATACAAAACCTTTATAAAACCTCTTTAAATGAGACAGAAGTGTACATGAGGGATAAGCCACAACTCTCACAGTTATATTAAAATGTGTTGGTAATGATAGATCTTTTTTGACGCTGTTTTGCTACTTGCGTAACTGTTTGGAACTATTGGAGAAAATGTAATACTCACTTGGCATTTGTTCATGGTCCCCCACAAACATTTTTCAGTTTGTCTTAATGCGCACACACACACATGCACTTGTATACTTGAAAACATACACACTTTCTTTCTCAAACACACACATGCAAATGAGTGCGGGCACACACCGAGACACACACACACACACACACACACACACACACACACACATCCCTGTCTTCCAGTCCGTTCTCTGGGCATGCAGCACTCACTCAGAGGTTAATTTGCAGGCCCTTCAGGTTGTGTTTCTCTCCCTCCCTCCATTCTCTCCTCCTGTCTCTCTCTCCTCCTATGACAGGTATATGTACTGTACACCTGAGAGACATCTCCATTTCCCTGGTGAGATGGGCAGTTTCATCTTATTCTACACATTAAGGGAGAGAACGGGAGGCAGAATGCAGCTGGAGAAATGTGATCAGACGCACGCCACTCCGTCGACAGGTGACAGTAGAAATGAAAGGAAGCGGATCAGGATTTTCCATGTATAAATATTTCTGCTTCTTTCATTATTAATAATTGCTCTTGGGGATTTCTCCACACGTTGGTTCCCTGTCAATTAAGTGCACATCAATGGAGACAAGCTCACCTCCATTGGCCATCTCCTAGCGAATACAATGAACTCATTTTTTCCCCGGGAATCAATTCTCAATGGTAGACTTCAGTAAGCTCATTAGGCTCTCGCCAGGCACCGTCTCCATTTCGGCTGCATAATTACCACAGTATAACGGCAGTATTCCCTCCCTTCTTCTCCTCCTCCATGAATGAACAGAACACCTTCATTCTGGGGCCTGACAGTAATTATTGTTATGATACATCACCTGGGAGCGAGCGCAGCAGTGACTTCCTGTATTGTACCTATACGTACAGTACAGTAGTGTACTGCTGGAGAGGGCGTGGGTGTGTGTGTTTACGTGCGCTATGTGTCTGCTCACGTTGATAATAACAGATACAGGTATGCTATAGGTATTGAGTTGTTGAGTAGTTGTTCTGTCTTTTTGTTTGTATCAGAATGTTTTGTGTCTTTGTTCATGCATGTTTTGTGGTGTGTGTGTCTGCTGCATGTATTTACACAGTGTGTGTTCTGTCTGTCTGTCTGTCTGTCTAATTATGTATCACTGTGTTTCCTTTCTCTCTGTGCCAGTTCGTCTTGTATGTTTTTCCAAGTCAAGCAGCATTTTCCCGTTCTCCTGCTCTTTGCTATTCTCCTTTCTCTAGTCCTCCCGGTTTTGACCCTTGCCTGTTTCTGGACTCTGTACCCGCCTGCCTGACCATTCTGCCTGCCTTGACCATGAACGAGCCTGTCTGCCACTCTGTATTTCCTGGACTCTGATCTGGTTTTGACCCTTTGCCTTTAGGATTAATAAACATTGTAAGACTCCAACCATCTGCCTCCTGTGTCTGCATCTGGGTCTCGCCTTGTGTCATGATATTCATGGTGTGTCTACATGGTGTGTCTACATGGTGTGTCTACATGGTGTGTCTGCATGCTTGTGTAAGTGTAAGTGTGCTCATGTTGATAGAGAGACTGTTGTTCTGGCACCACACTGCCAGGTCTCTGATCTCCTCCCTATAAGCTGTCTCATCGTTGTCAGTGATCAGGCCTACCACTGTTGTGTCATCTGCAAACTTAATGATGGTGTTGGAGTCGTGCTTGGCCACACAGTCGTGGGTGAACAGGGAGTACAGGAGGGGACTACGCACGCACGCCTGAGGGGCCCTCGTGTTGAGGATCAGCATGGCAGATGTGTTGTTACCAACCCATACCACCTGTGGGCAGCCCGTCAGGAAGTCCAGGATCCAGTTGCAGAGGGAGGTGTTTAGTCCCCGGGTCCTTAGCTTAGTGATTAGCTTTGTGGGCACTATGGTGTTGAATGCTGAGCTGTAGTCAATGAATAGCATTTTCACACTTAGCACAGGCCTGCTAACCGCCTGAATCGCCGCGTCTCAAACGCTCACCGGACCCATATTTACTTTCTATCTCTTTTGACTTTTAATTTGTTTATACCTTCCGGAAACCTGCCTCACCCAATGTGATACGGAATCGCTATTATTTTTTATTTATTTTTAGAACACACTCAAGAACCTCCAGAAGCTAACCAGCTAACTAGCTACAAGCTATTTAGTCATTGTTAGTTT
Source organism: Oncorhynchus kisutch (assembly GCF_002021735.2). NCBI lineage: Eukaryota > Metazoa > Chordata > Actinopteri > Salmoniformes > Salmonidae > Oncorhynchus > Oncorhynchus kisutch. The sequence continues at coordinate 84,170,047 of NC_034179.2, read as the reverse complement.
TTTTTTTTTTACCTGGATAACACTCGCCAGGCCAGCTTCCCTGCCCCATCCACCGCTGCCCCCTGGACACTGATCTCTTGGCTACATAGCTGATGCACGCTGGACTGTCCATTAATCACGGTACTCCATTCTGCTTGTTTGTTCTATCTGTTGGCCCCGTTGCCTAGTCTACGCCATTTTACCTGCTGTTGTTGTGCTAGCTGATTAGCTGTTGTCTCACCTACTGTTTTAGCTAGCTTTCCCAATTCAACACCTGTGATTACTGTATGCCTCGCCGTATGTCTCTCTCAAATGTCAATATGCCTTGTATACTGTTGTTCAGGTTAGTTATCATTGTTTTAGTTCACAATGGAGCCCCTAGTTCCACTCTTCACGCCCCTGATAACTCCTTTGTCCCACCTCCCACACATGCGGTGACCTCACCCATTACTACCAGCATGTCCAGAGATACAACCTCCCTCATCATCACCCAGTGCCTGGGCTTACCTCCGCTGTACCCGCACCCCACCATACCCCTGTCTGCGCATTATGCCCTGAATATATTCTACCATGCCCAGAAACCTGCTCCTCTTATTCTCTGTCCCCAACGCTCTAGGCGACCAGTTTTGATAGCCTTTAGCCGCACCCTCATACTACTCCTTCTCTGTTCCGCGGGTGATGTGGAGGTAAACCCAGGCCCTGCATGTCCCCAGGCATCCTCATTTGTTGACTTCTGTGATCGAAAAAGCCTTGGTTTCATGCATGTCAACATCAGAAGCCTCCTCCCTAAGTTTGTTTTACTCACTGCTTTAGCACACTCTGCTAACCCTGATGTCCTTGCTGTGTCTGAATCCTGGCTCAGGAAGGCCACCAAAAATTCAGAGATTTCCATACCCAACTATAACATCTTCCGTCAAGATAGAACTGCCAAAGGGGGCGGAGTTGCAGTTTACTGCAGAGATAGCCTGCAAAGTAATGTCATACTTTCCAGGTCCATACCCAAACAGTTCGAACTACTAATTTTGAAAATTACTCTCTCCAGAAATAAGTCTCTCACGGTTGCCGCCTGCTACCGACCCCCCTCAGCTCCCAGCTGTGCCCTGGACACCATTTGTGAATTGATCGCCCCCCATCTAGCTTCAGAGTTTGTTCTGTTAGGTGACCTAAACTGGGATATGCTTAACACCTCGCCAGTCCTACAATCTAAGCTAGATGCCCTCAATCTCACACAAATCATCAAGGAACCCACCAGGTACAACCCTAACTCTGTAAACAAGGGCACCCTCATAGACGTCATCCTGACCAACTGGCCCTCCAAATACACCTCCGCTGTCTTCAACCAGGATCTCAGCGATCACTGCCTCATTGCCTGTATCCGCTACGGAGCCGCAGTCAAACGACCACCCCTCATCACTGTCAAACGCTCCCTAAAACACTTCTGTGAGCAGGCCTTTCTAATCGACCTGGCCCGGGTATCCTGGAAGGACATCGACCTCATCCCGTCAGTTGAGGATGCCTGGTCATTCTTTAAAAGTAACTTCCTCACCATTTTAGATAAGCATGCTCCGTTCAAAAAATGCAGAACTAAGAACAGATACAGCCCTTGGTTCACCCCAGACCTGACTGCCCTCGACCAGCACAAAAACATCCTGTGGCGGACTGCAATAGCATCGAATAGTCCCCGTGATATGCAACTGTTCAGGGAAGTCCGGAACCAATACACGCAGTCAGTCAGGAAAGCTAAGGCCAGCTTCTTCAGGCAGAAGTTTGCATCCTGTAGCTCCAACTCCAAAAAGTTCTGGGACACCGTGAAGTCCATGGAGAACAAGAGCACCTCCTCCCAGCTGCCCACTGCACTGAGGCTAGGTAACACGGTCACCACTGATAAATCCATGATTATCGAAAACTTCAATAAGCATCTCTCAACGGCTGGCCATGCCTTCCGCCTGGCTACTTCAACCTCGGCCAACAGCTCCGCCCCCCCCGCAGCTCCTCGCCCAAGCCTCTCCAGGTTCTCCTTTAACCAAATCCAGATAGCAGATGTTCTGAAAGAGCTGCAAAACCTGGACCCGTACAAATCAGCTGGGCTTGACAATCTGGACCCTCTATTTCTGAAACTATCTGCCACCATTGTCACAACCCCTATTACCAGCCTGTTCAACCTCTCTTTCATATCGTCTGAGATCCCCAAGGATTGGAAAGCTGCCGCAGTCATCCCCCTCTTCAAAGGGGGAGACACCCTGGACCCAAACTGTTACAGACCTATATCCATCCTGCCCTGCCTATCTAAGGTCTTCGAAAGCCAAGTCAACAAACAGGTCACTGACCATCTCGAATCCCACCGCACCTTCTCCGCTGTGCAATCTGGTTTCCGAGCCGGTCATGGGTGCACCTCAGCCACACTCAAGGTACTCAACGATATCATAACCGCCATCGATAAAAGACAGTACTGTGCAGCCGTCTTCATCGACCTTGCCAAGGCTTTCGACTCTGTCAATCACCATATTCTTATCGGCAGACTCAGGAGCCTCGGTTTTTCGGATGACTGCCTTGCCTGGTTCACCAATTACTTTGCAGACAGAGTTCAGTGCGTCAAATCGGAGGGCATGCTGTCTGGTCCTCTGGCAGTCTCTATGGGGGTGCCACAGGGTTCAATTCTCGGGCCGACTCTTTTCTCTGTGTATATCAATTATGTTGCTCTTGCTGCGGGCGATTCCCTGATCCACCTCTACGCAGACGACACCATTCTATATACCTTCGGCCCGTCTTTGGACACTGTGCTATCTAACCTCCAAACAAGCTTCAATGCCATACAACACTCCTTCCGTGGCCTCCAACTGCTCTTAAACGCTAGTAAAACCAAATGCATGCTTTTCAACCGGTCGCTGCCTGCACCCGCATGCCCGACTAGCATCACCACCCTGGATGGTTCCGACCTAGAATATGTGGACGTCTATAAGTACCTAGGTGTCTGGCTAGACTGCAAACTCTCCTTCCAGACTCATATCAAACATCTCCAATCGAAAATCAAATCAAGAGTCGGCTTTCTATTCCGCAACAAAGCCTCCTTCACTCACGCCGCCAAGCTTACCCTAGTAAAACTGACTATCCTACCGATCCTCGACTTCGGCGATGTCATGTACAAAATGGCTTCCAACACTCTACTCAGCAAACTGGATGCAGTCTATCACAGTGCCATCTGTTTCGTCACTAAAGCACCTTATACCACCCACCACTGCGACTTGTATGCTCTAGTCGGCTGGCCCTCGCTACATATTCGTCGCCAGACCCACTGGCTCCAGGTCATCTACAAGTCCATGCTAGGTAAAGCTCCGCCTTATCTCAGCTCACTGGTCACGATGGCAACACCCATCCGTAGCACGCGCTCCAGCAGGTGTATCTCACTGATCATCCCTAAAGCCAACACCTCATTTGGCCGCCTTTCGTTCCAGTACTCTGCTGCCTGTGACTGGAACAAATTGCAAAAATCGCTGAAGTTGGAGACTTTTATCTCCCTCACCAACTTCAAACATCAGCTATCTGAGCGGCTAACCGATCGCTGCAGCTGTACATAGTCTATTGGTAAATAGCCCACCCTTTCTCACCTACCTCATCCCCATACTGTTTTTATTTATTTACTTTTCTGCTCTTTCGCACACCAATATCTGTACCTGTACATGACCATCTGATCATTCATCACTCCAGTGTTAATCTGCAAAATTGTAATTATTTGCCTACCTCCTCATGCCTTTTGCACACATTGTATATAGACTCCCCCTTTGGTTTCTACTGTGTTATTGACTTGTTAATTGTTTACTCCATGTGTAACTCTTTGTTGTCTGCTCACACTGCTATGCTTTATCTTGGCCAGGTCGCAGTTGCAAATGAGAACTTGTTCTCAACTAGCCTACCTGGTTAAATAAAGGTTAAATAAAAAAAATAAAAAACACAGGTGTTCTTATTGTTCAGGTGGGAAAGGGCAGTGTGGGGTGCGATTAAGATTGCGTCATCTGTGGATCTGTTGGGGCAGTATGCGAATTGGAGTGGGTCTAGGGTTTCTGGGCTGATGGTGTTGATGTGAGCCATGACCAGCATTTCAAAGCACTTCATGGCTACAGACGTGAGTGCTACGGGTCAGTAGTCATTTATGCAGGTTACCTTCGCTTTCTTGCGCACATGGACTATGGTGGTCTGCTTGAAACATGTAATTATTACAGACTCGGTCAGGAAGAAGTTCAAAATGTCAGTGAAGACACTTTGCCAGTTGGCCCGCGCAATAGGTTAAACCGTTTTAAGTTTGCCTGCTTTAAAGTCCCCGGCCACTAGGAGCGCTGCTTCTGGATGAGCATTTTCTTGTTTGCTTATGGCCTTATACAGCTCGTTGAGTGTGGTCTTAGTGCCAGCATCGGTTTGTGGTGTTTTTTTAGACTTAATATTAGGCATCACGCACCAGCTGTTATTGACAAATAGACACACACCCCCAACCCTTGTCATAGCTGTTCTGTCCGGCCGATGCTCGGGGAACCGAGCCAACTGTATATTATAGACTGTAGCGTCCCACCTGGCCAACATCCAGTGAAATTGCAAAATTCAAACTACAGAATTACAAATATTTAACTTTCATAAAATCACAAGTGTCATACATCAAAATAAAGCTTAACTTCCTCTCAATCCAGCCACTGTGTCATATTTCAAAAAGGCTTTACGGCAAAAGCACACCATGGAATTATCTGAGGACAGCGCCCCGCATACAAAAGCATGAAAAACATATTTCAACCAGGCAGGTGCGCCACAAAAGTCAGAAATAATAAATGACATACCTTTGATGATCTTCTTCTGTTGGCACTCCAAAAGGTCCCAGATACATCACAAATGGTCCTTTTGTTCGATAATGTCCTTCTTTATATCCATAAAAACTCAGTTTTGTTGGCGCGCTTCAGTCAATAATCCACCCAGTTTCCCTCCATCAAAATGCATACAAAATTAATCCCAAACGTTACTAATAAACTTTTCTAAACAAGTCAAACAATGTTTATAATCAAACCTTAGGTACCCTAATACGTAAATAAACAATACAATTTAAGACGGAGAATCGTTATTGTCTTTACCGGAGAAAAATCCCAAAGAACGAGCTCTCTTCCAAGCACTTGGAAACACTACAGCCAACATTGGAGCCACATAGAAAAACTACAATTTCTGGCAAATTTTTCCAAAAACCAGCATGAAACTCTTTCTAAAGACTGTTGACATCTAGTGGAATCCCTAGGAACTGCAATCTGGGAGGATTTCGCCTTATAATAATAGTGACAGCCATTGAAAACAGTGGTAGGCTGAACATTTGTTTTGGGGGGGATGGTTTGTCCTCGGGGTTTCGCCTGACATATCAGTTCTGTTATACTCACAGACATACTTTTAACAGTTTTAGAAACTTTAGAGTGTTTTCTATCCAAATCTACCAATTGCATATCCTAGCTTCTGGGCCTGAGTAAAAGGCAGTTTACTTTGGGCACGCTTTTCATCCGGACGTGAAAATACTGGCTCCTACCCAAGAGAGGTTAATGTCCCGTTGGTAGGATAGTCTCGAACGGAGCTCATCCAGTTTATTCTCCAGTGATTGCATGTTGGCTAATACAACGGATGGTAGAGGCGGGTTACCCGCTCGCCGATTAATTCTCACAACGCACCCTAATCTCCACCCTCTGCATTTCCTTGTTTTCTTCATGCGAATGACGGGGATTTGGACCTTGTCTGGGAGCAACATAATATAATGTGCATCTGACTCAATAAAGAAAAAATCTTCGCCCAGTTTGAGGTGAGTAATCAATGTTCTGATATCCAGAAGCTCTTTTCTGTCATAACAGACAGTAGTATCAACATTATGTACAAAAGAAGATACAAACAATGCGAAAAAACACACAAAATAGCACAATTGGTTAGTAGCCCATACAATGGCAGCCAATCCCTCCAGCGCCATTCTTTAGTGCTGAGGGACTGGGCCAGGATCATTAGGATTCTGTCCATAATGTAATACTTAACCCGGGCCCCAGCTGACCACCCTAAACACCACGGCACACACAGAACTAATATTTACTTGGAGCCTGGTGGGACTGAGTGCTCCTGAGACTAGCCCTTTCCCCCTCCCTCTTCCTCCTCCTTCCTCCGCTTTCCCCCTCCTTCCTCGTCCACCTGCTCAGTACCTGGCTCTGAGAGAGCTATGCACGCACACACGCGCATACACACGCACGCACACACACACACACACACACACACACACACACACACACACACACACACACACACACACACAGGGTCCCTACGGGAGGCCACACTGGGACCCAAACTGATAAATGACATTCCAGCCCGGCCCACACATGTATGGGTGACTCAACAAGCACTTAGCGCTGGCTCCAGGGGGGTTAATGTCACCTCCTGGAACATGCAATATTAACTGTCACTGTGTGGCATAAAGAACATTTGCTTTCTTGCCAGACCAACCTGAGCCACTGACAGATCCAAACTATACTGAACAAACATATATACGCAACATACAGCAATTTCAAATATTTTACTGAGTTACAGTTCATATAAGGAAATTAGTCAATATAAATAAATAAATGAGGCTCTAATCTAATATTTCACATGACTGGGAATACGGACATGCACATGTTGGGCACAGATACCTTAATAAAAAAGATAGGGTCGTGGATCAGAAAACCAGTCAGTGTCGGGTGGGACCACCATTTGCCTCATGCAGCGCAGCACATCTCTTTCGCATAGAGTTGATCAGGCTGTTGATTGTGGCCTGTAGAATGTTGTTGGCTCCTTTTCAATGGCTGTGCGAAGGTTCTGGATATTGGTGGGAACTGGAACACGCTGTTGTACTCATCGATCCAGAGCATCCCAAACATGTTCAATGGGTGACAAGTCTTGTGAGTATGCAGGCCATGGGAGAACCGGGAAATGTTCAGCTTCCAGGAATTGTGTACAGATCCTTGAGACATGGGGTATTATCATGCTGAAACATGAGGTGACATGCGGATGAATGGCACGAAAATGGGCCTCAGGATCTCGTCATGGTATATTTGTGCATTCAAACTGTCATCGATAAAATGTCATTGTGTTCGTTGTCCGTAGCTCATGCCTGCCCATACCATAACACCACCGCCACCACGGGGCACTCTGCTTGCACACACAGTGTGGTCTGCAGGAAACATGGGACCAACACTTTACATTTTGCGTTTATATTTTTGTTCAGTGTATATCTGAAAGATTGGACTTTTAACCCTGGAATACACATGAGAAGACACAGGCTGAGCGATGGAGTTGACGCAACAGCTTATGGGTCAAACAACAACGAGTACATATTGATACACAAGGAAGAGGGAACATCTGGATCCGTGTTACATGTTCTGCGGTTTGCTTCCTTCCCAACTCCCTCTAGTCTGACACACTGCCAACTCTGTTACACACAGGTGAAGAAAGAACAAGGTTTCTCGCTCTGTCAGTGAATTGTGACTGGTCTTTGTTCTTTCCTTTCTGGTTGGTGAGGTTTAGTGTTTATAACTAGCTAATACCTGCCCTGAGAGCACAGGTAATGACATGATATCTAGAACAACAACACCACAGGATCTAATAGGATCCCAGTGGTTGGGAGGTGAATATATTTCTGGAGGGGATGATTAAATGAGAACATTGCAGAGGAGGTGATAGATGGGAGAAAAGAGAGGAGAGATAGAAATGTGCTATGAGGGAGTGGGAGGGCTGAAACGGAGAGAAGTGAAAATTAGCAGGTGGGTGCGAGAGAGCAAGAAAGAGAGGGAGGCAGGCTGAAAGTAAAATATATATCCTTACTGGTTGGTGAGGTTTACTGTCAACTGGCATATCAGTTGACATATCAGGTAGGAGGAGGAGAAGAAGAGAGGAGAGAGGGAAAGGGGGAGAATGGGAGAAAACAGAAGTGAAGAGAAGATAAGATAAGAGAGTATAGTGATTACAGGAGAGTAGTTACTGGACTGTACCAGTTGACTCGCTCATTATCTACAGCAGTGTGGAGAGGGGATGTTTTGCAGATAGAAGGGTATGAGTGTCTCCTATTACTGCACTCCTGCTTCCTGAAATACACCCACCTCACACCCACCACTGGCCCCTGGACAGACCCACACAGTACCAGGATTGCCCTCAATTTCCCCTCACGTCCAGAGTACAAGAGCCAGGGTCACAGTAAACCAGTCTGTATGGGTGTGTACACGCAGCCTGGTATCGACTGATCAGCGTCAGTCTGGTACGCTTTTGCAAAAGGATATACAAGGCATGACACATAAGTCAATACATTGCATTCAATGCAAAAATATATTGACACATACATAAGCAAAAGTAAATATAGTTTAGCAAAATCTTACCAGACTGATGCTTATCAATGCTATCATGTTGGTACACGTGTGTCTACACTGCAGTGGGATCTAAAGGAGACTAAGGAGAGATGTAACTGCAGTCAGAGGTTCATTGACTGGGGGCAGGAAGGAGGGAAGGAGTGTTGTGTGTGTGAGTGTGTGTGTGTGTGTGTGTGTGTGTGTGTGTGTGTGTGTGTGTGTGTGTGTGTGTGTGTGTGTGTGTGTGAGCCCGGTTGCAGGTGACTTCATCATCAGTCAGACAGAGAGAGAGAGACGGGTGGGTTCTGTCTTCAGTGTGACGGCCTCGTCAGCGGCCCATATTAAACACATTAAACAGTGGGCCGCGCTGCTCATTAATCAGAAGGGCTGGATGACAGCAGCTGCCGCTATCTATCGGCCTGCCACATCCACATCATCCACACACACAGTCTGACTGGGCTCCAAGTAATACAGCCGAGCCCACATAACAGGGTGATAGATCGACTGCTATCCCTGTGATTGGTGATTGGGATCCGCCAATGTAATACCACATTGTCTGCCTTTATCAAAGCAGCCGATTGAGGAGCTCAACAAGACCAGGTTTTAATGAGGGTACTGACGGCACACTGGATGTTCCACGATCACAGAACCTGGTGTTTTGTTTTGTTTTTTACTGTGCTGCAGTAGACTATAAGGTGTGTCTGAGAAGCATTGTCTGTCTGATCAGTGACATAGATGTGTGTATATGGTGGGTTTTTACAGGTTTGAAACATCACAGACTAATGTTATTGTAACAGATCCTAAAAATGTTTTCAGAATACTTGTTTAATGTATTATGTTGTATGTTTTCTCGGGAGTATATTTAGTACATTAGTATTTAGTATATTTAGTACAGGTACATTATTTATAATGAGGGATACCTGGAGAGAATCGGACCTCTTTGAAATGAAAATGGGTGGCCCTCCCTTCAGTAAAATATATTTCTGCCTGTGATTAGGGGATTAGGGTGTACCAACATGAATATAAGAGCATCTGATAGGCTAAATTAACAAACTAGTCATGTATAGCTCACCACATGATCCTCAAACCAAAGACTGGACTCGGGGTTTAAAAGTTCATTCAAAGGCTCTGTAGAATGACTGTACAGACTAATAAAGTTTCCTTTCACTATTATTTCATTCTGAGTATTACTTTTTTTTAATGTCATTTTATACATCCTAAATGTGAAATGTATAGGCATGTTTTTGAAGTGCTGTTGATATGTTGTTGGATAAACATGGATGAAGGTCTAATTCTGACGCGAGACTGAGAGCTAGTTAGATACGGTGCACCAAACCGGACACTCACCTGTCTACGTCACAAATCCAGCAGCGTCTGTCACATCATCCGGAACCAATTGTTCTTCCTTCCGCCTTCCGCCTTCCTCCAATCCTCACCCAGAAGCTTATTCTCTGGGAACACGTTTGAGGCTGAAAGCAGGAGATGTGCAAATTACACCAGTAATTGCGGTAGTTAGCAGCTCAATTTGATTAATGTGGCTTTATTAGGAGGTCCTTCTAGAAAGAAAACTGTGGGAGTAGAGCGGTGAGGAGTGAGATGGGCGGCTCTGGGCCGGTGTTGGCCGGCTCTGGGTAAGTTTGTTTAATTCCCAGCAGAGCCTGGATGGTGCTCTATGGTTATGGTACACTGTGATGTGATGATGTGATGGTGTGAAGCTCCACTAGGTGTCTCTCTTTAGACAGGCTGGTCTCAGAGACTCAGGCTGGGAGAGGCCAGGGAGAGCTGGGCTTGGAGAGCAGCACGAGCACAGATCTCCTAGTCTTCTTGGTTCACTGTTTTTCCCAGCCTCCCTGTGTATCCTTCAATGTTTGCTTGGTCTTCTTAACCACTGTACTTGGATCTAGTCTTTCACACTAGACTTTTTTCTAGATCTCTAGAGTGGTTTACAGTATTTCTTTGTATGTCTGTATGTATTGTATTGTGTCACCCAGTGCTTCCATGTCTAGAATAGAATAAAATAGAATGGAATAGCTTAATTTCTCCTACGGGAACATTTTACAATTCACATACGGCTGATCCAGATCCACCACTCATACAGGTCCTACACTCTAGGTTCAGAATGGTTCTATGTCTGCTCCCCTTTTCTGTCTGGGCTTTTATTATTTAGTGGCTATGTCTCTGAGACTTCTTTTGTTCAATCTCTGTTATTTTGCCACTACCATTCTCTTTGTTAAATCTCTGTTATTTTGCCACTACCATTCTCTTTGTTTAATCCCTGTTATTTTGCCACTACCATTCTCTTTGTTTAATCCCTGTTATTTTGCCACTACCATTCTCTTTGTTTAATCCCTGTAATTTTGCCACTACCATTTTCTTTGTTTAATCCCTGTTATTTTGCCACTACCATTCTCTTTGTTTAATCTCTGTTATTTTGCCACTACCATTCTCTTTGTTTAATCTCTGTTATTTTTCCACTACCATTCTCTTTGTTTAATCCCTGTTATTTTGCCACTACCATTCTCTTTGTTTAATCTCTGTTATTTTGACACTACCATTCTCTTTGTTTAATCTCTGTTATTTTGCCACTACCATTCTCTTTGTTTAATCCCTGTAATTTTGCCACTACCATTCTCTTTGTTTAATCCCTGTAATTTTGCCACTACCATTCTCTTTGTTTAATCCCTGTAATTTTGCCACTACCATTCTCTTTGTTTAATCCCTGTAATTTTGCCACTACCATTCTCTTTGTTTAATCTCTGTTATTTTTCCACTACCATTCTCTTTGTTTAATCCCTGTTATTTTGCCACTACCATTCTCTTTGTTTAATCTCTGTTATTTTGACACTACCATTCTCTTTGTTTAATCTCTGTTATTTTGCCACTACCATTCTCTTTGTTTAATCCCTGTAATTTTGCCACTACCATTCTCTTTGTTTAATCCCTGTAATTTTGCCACTACCATTTTCTTTGTTCAATCTCTGTTATTTTGACACTACCATTTTCTTTGTTTAATCTCTGTTATTTTGCCACTACCATTTTCTTTGTTCAATCTCTGTTATTTTGCCACTACCATTCTCTTTGTTCAATCTCTGTTATTTTGCCACTACCATTCTCTTTGTTCAATCTCTGTTATTTTGCCACTACCATTCTCTTTGTTTAATCCCTGTTATTTTGCCACTACCATTCTCTTTGTTTAATCTCTGTTATTTTGCCACTACCATTATCTTTGTTCAATCTCTGTTATTTTGCCACTACCATTCTCTTTGTTTAATCCCTGTTATTTTGCCACTACCATTCTCTTTGTTTAATCTCAGTTATTTTGCCACTACCATTCTCTTTGTTCAATCTCAGTTATTTTGCCACTACCATTCTCTCTTCTTGTATCCTCGTCTTTTTGTATATTTTTCTATTGTGTTTTTCAAATATTTTCTACAGCTCAACGTATCTCTTTCTTTCTCTGTTTGCCTTTATACTGTATCAGTTTTCCCATCAGTCTCTATCCAAATGTCTATCTCCGTCTCTCTGGCTCTCTTTCTTTATCTCTCCGCATCGCCATTCCTATATCTGTCAGTATCTCTGTGTCTTTTTGTCACTCTGTGTTTTTGTGTCAAGATGTGCTGCTCCCTGCCTCCATCCTGTTCTCTGTCTGTCTGTCTGTCTGTCTGTCTGTCTGTCTGTCTGTCTGTCTGTCTGTCTGTCTGTCTGTCTGTCTGTCTGTCTGTGTCTGTCTCTCTCTCTCTCTCTCTCTCTCTCTCTCTCTCTCTCTCTCTCTCTCTCTCTCGTTCTCTCTCTCTCTCTCTCTCTCTCTCTCTCTCTCTCTCTCTCTCTCTCTCTCTCTCTCTCTCTCTCTCTCTCTTCCCATAGAGGGAGCACATGCATTTCTCTTATTCTCTTTTCCCTCCCATTCCTTTGTATAAAATGCAGTCTGTATGATAAAGAGGGAATAGTAGCTTTGTGTAAGAAGGTCAGGAGTGCAGCTCTACTGTCTCCTACAGACTGCATCCTTGTGAGGACAGGAACTGGATTCAACAAAATCCCTCTGAAACCAATGAAGATACTGTACAATATGGAATAATCATGAAACAAATGAGGAGGATACAAAGAGTGAAAAATAGAAGGCTTTGTCCACAGACATTCAGTCATTTAAAAACTAAATTGGGAAACGGAGGTGGACTAATTGGACAAATGCTTTGCTACCATTTGTGCTTCTTCAGTGTCAATGGAAGTACAAAGACTAAAAAACGAAGTATCAATAGTTGTGCCCTGCTGTACCATTAGGCTGTCTGTCTATCAGTGTAAAACATTTACCCTCACCCAAACAACATCGCTATTATTCCTCCTACCCTCCCTATCTCTATGACAGTGTACAGGCCTTCTAGAGTGGTGTTCTGGAGCATGTTGGGATGTGACAGTGTTTGTGACAGTGTGCGTGTGTCAGCGTGCTGCCTGCGGGAGATGGAGCCTGTCTGTCTGTCTGTCTGTCTGTCGGACACACACACACACACACACACACACACACACACACACACACACACACACACACACACACACACACACACACACACACACACACACACAGAGCCCTCCATCTATTCGGTGGTGAAGCCTGTACCCCACTGCAGTAAGACATGGACCCAGCCTAATGACTTTCATTATCAGCACCACACAATACACAGTGACAGGGACGGGGAGGGATGGGTGAGGAGGCAGGATGGAGGGGATTCACAATGGGAGATATGAAATCTGCCTTTCACTCCTTAGTCTCTGTGACGGTCATACTCACAGGCTGCCAAGGAGGGAGGGAGGAGGGATAGAAAGAGCGAGCGAGAGAGACAGAGAAATTATAGAGAGAGTAAGTACTGTTTTCATGTACACTGTACCAGATACAGTATGTGTTTGTGGGTAAGTTTGTACTTGAGCCATATGGCTCTGGTTTGTATTACAGTTTTTTACAATCACTTTGGCACTAATTTCAGAACCTTGATGTCATTTTTCAAATCTCTAGACACAAAACTCACAACTAATGATCAAAATGAACTTTTTTCAAAACTCTAACACTTTTCCCAATTGCTTGGATACAATACACATAAAGCTAAGATCATTTGTTCATTGAACTAAAATCACCTGTTAAAAATGACACAACTTAACATCAAAGTATTACCATCTCAAAATGCAATTCACACATTACATCTGAAATGACTGTCTATTCATTTCATTACAATTATCTAACTATCAATTGATGCAACTGCTCAAAATAAGTAACTGTTGCATTACTCTTAATGCAGAGTTTTATGGAAACTGACAAACAATATGTTTAGATCATGAAAGTTACAGGATAACGAGATCCATTGACACCAATTACCATGGAACATGAACCAATTGAACTACATTATCTATGAACAAAATATTTTATCATCATTCTTTATCAGACACTGTTTCTATGGTCCCATGTACCACTTTTCCAGGCCGTGTTTTCAGATTTGACATTACTGTACACTCACCGGCCACTTTATTAGGTACACCAATCTAGTACTGTGTAGGACCCCCTTTGCCTCTACAACACCCTGAATTATTTACGATGTTGTGTACGTTAAAAGAGGCCCTTCTGCACACCACTGTTTTAAACGATTATTTATTTATGTTATTTGAGTATTTGTGGCCTTTCTGTTAGCTTGAATGAGTCTGGACATTCTCCTCTGACATCTCTCATTAACAAGGTGTTTTGCCCACAGAACTGCCGCTCACTGAATGTGTTTTGTTTATCGCACCATTCTCTGTAAACTCTACAGGCTGTAGTGCGTAAAAATCACAGGAAGGCAGCTGTTTCTGAGATGCTGGAATCACCATGTGTGGCATCAATCACAACACGGTCAAAGTTGCTTAGATTACTCATCTTGCGCGTTCTAATGTTTGGTCGAACAACAACTAAAGCTCTCTACTCTATATGCTCTATATATTGAGTTGCAGGCAGCCACATGATTCGCTGTTCGAATGTAACCTTCCTTGATGAGCTAAATCAGGTCTGTAGAGCTGATGGTGTAACGGTTCTCTTGTGGTGACGGAGAGTCGGACCAAAATGCGGCGTGTAGATTGCGATCCATATTTAATAAACAAATGTAAAACACGAATCAATCCAAACACTACAAAAACAAAGAATATAATGAACGTAACGAAAACCGAAAAAGCCCTATCTGGTGAAAACACAGAGACAGGAACAATCACCCACAAACACACAGTGAAACCCAGGCTACCTAAATATGGTTCCCAATCAGAGACAATGACTAACACCTGCCTCTGATTGAGAACCATATCAGGCCAGACATAGAAATAGACAAACTAGACATGAAACATAGAATGCCCACTCAGCTCACACCCTGACCAACCAAAACATAGAAATATACAAAGTAAACTATGGTCAGGGTGTGACAGTACCCCCCCCCCCCCAAGGTGCGGACTCCGGCCGCAAAACCTGAACCTATAGGGGAGGGTCTGGGTGGGCATCTGTCCGCGGACGTGGCCCCCACTTCACCGTAGTCTTAGTCCCCCACCTTGTCCGCTTCCGTGACCTCCTAGCCACGGCAACCCTACTTAATAACACGGGACAGAGGGGCAGCTCGGGACAGAGGGGCAGCTCGGGACAGAGGGGCTCTTCAGACTCCGGCAGCACAGGAGAGGAGGAAGGCTCTGGCAGATCCTGGCTGACTGGCGGATCTGGAAGAGTCTGGCTGACTGGCGGATCAGGAGGAGGAGACTCCAGCAACGCTGTAGAGGCGGAAGGCTATGGCAGCGCTAAACAGGCGGGAGACTCTGGCAGCGCAGGAGAGGAGAAAGGCTCTGGTAGCGCTGAACAGGCGGGAGACTCCGACAGCGCAGGAGAGGAGGAAGGCTCTGGCAGCGCTGGAGAGGCGAGGCGCACTGTAGGCCTGATGCGTGGTGCTGGCACTGGTGGTACTGGGCTGAGAACACGCACAGGAAGCCTGGTGCGGGGAGCTTCTACCGGAAGGCTGGGGTGTGGAGGTGGTACTGGATAGACCGGACCTTGCAGGCGCACTGGAGCTCTTGAGCACCGAGCCTGCCCAACCTTACCCGGTTGAATGGTCCCGGTCGCCCTGCCAGTGCGGCAAGGTGGAATAGTTCGCACTGGGCTATGCAGGCGAACCGGAGACACCGTGCGCAAGGCTGGTGCCATGTAAGCCGGCCCAAGGAGACGCACTGGAGACCAGCTGCGTAGAACCGGCTTCATGGCATTTGGCTCGACGCTCAATCTAGCCCGGCCGATACGCGGAGCTGGAATATACCGCACCGGGCTATGCACCCGCACTGGGGACACCGTGCGCACCACTGCATAACACAGTGCCTGCCCGGTCTCTCTAGCCCCCCGGTAAGCACAGGGAGTTTGCGCAGGTCTCCTACCTGGCATAGCCATACTCCCTGTGAGCCCCCCGCCAATACATTTTTGGGGCTGACTCTCAGGCTTCCATCCGCGTCGCCGTGCTGCCTCCTCATACCAGCGCCTCTCCGCTTTCGTCGCCTCCAGTTTGAGGCTGAGCCCAGGGTCCTTCACCGTCCAGTTCGTCCTCCCATGTCCATAAATCCTTATTATGTTTCTCCTGCTGTTGCTGTTGCCTGTTACCATGCCGCTTGGTCCCGTTGAGGTGGGTGATTCTGTAACGGTTCTCTTGTGGTGACGGAGAGTCGGACCAAAATGAGGCGTGTAGATTGCGATCCATGTTTAATAAACAAACGTAAAACACGAATCAATCCAAACATCACAAAACAAAGAACGTAATGACCGTAACGAAAAACCGAAACAGCCCTATCTGGTGAAAACACAGTGACAGGAACAATCACCCACAAACACACAGTGAAACCCAGGCTACCTAAATATGGTTCCCAATCAGAGACAATGACTAACACCTGCCTCTGATTGAGAACCATGTCAGGCCAGACATAGAAATAGACAAACTAGACATGAAACATAGACTCAGCTCACACCCTGACCAACCAAAACATAGAAATATACAAAGTAAACTATGGTCAGGGTGTGACAGATGGCGTGACCTATGTCATTGTGTGGGATAATGATGGTGCAAGCATTGTATTTACATGTAGTAGCATAATGAAACATGTATCACATATTTTGTACTGCAATATTTGATGATTGTACGAACAACTACACAGTAAAACTATCGGTATCTTGTGTGTGGGTGTGTCACGCCTTGGTCTTAGTGTTTTGTGTTTTCGTTATATATTTGGTCAGGCCAGGGTGTGACAGGTGTTTATGTTGTTGTAATTCGTATTGGGGTTTGTAGTATTTGGGATCGCGGCTGATTAGGGGTGTTGTATAGGCTTGGCTGCCTGAGGCGGTTCTCAATCAGCAGTCAGGTGATTCTCGTTGCCTCTGATTGGGAACCATATTTAGGTAGCCTGAGTTTCACTTTGTATTTCGTGGGTGATTGTTCCTGTCTCTGTGTAGTGTTCACCAGATAGGCTGTAATAAGTTTCACATTCCGTTTGTTGTTTTTTGTATTTATAAGTTCTTTCATGTATCGTCGTTTTCTTCATTAAATATCATGATTAACCACCACGCTGCATTTCGGTCCGACTCTCCTTCAACAAACGAAGAACGCCGTTACAGAATCACCCACCACATACGGACCGAGCGGCGTGGTAACAGGCAGGAAAGGCGAAAGGAGGACGTTATGGACAGCAATGGCATGGAGTATACGACGTGGGAATAAATCGACAGGTGGGCGGCCGACCCAGAGAGAGTGCAGGAGCCCGCATGGGATTCGCTTGAGCAGTGTGAAGAAGGCTATAGGCGAATGGAGTCGAAAAGGAAAACACGGCGGCGCAGAGCGAAACCCGAAAGTCACCCCAAAAAATGTATTGGGGGGGGGCTCAGGGAGAGAGTGGCAGAGTCAGGAGTCAGACCTGAGCCAACTCTCCCTGTTAATCATGAGGAGCAGCGATATAAGGACTTCTGGTCTTGGGAGGTGATATTAGACGGAAGATGACCCTGGGCTCAGCCTGGTGAATATCGCCGCCCCAAGGAGGAAGCAGAGGCAGCAGGAGATAGGAGCCGGCGATACGAGGGAACACGGTTGGCAAGGAAGCCCGAGAAGCAACCCAAAACATTTATTGGGGGGGGGGGCTTACAGGGAGTATGGCTATGCCAGGTAGGAGACCTGCGCAAACTCCCTGTGCTTTCCGGTGGGCTAGAGAGACCGGGCAGACACCGTGTTATGCTATGGAGCGCACAGTGTTTCCAGTGCGGGTGCATAGCCCGGTACGGTTCATACCAGCCCTTCGTGTTGGCCGGGCTAGAGTGGGCATCGAGCCAGGTAAGCTTGGGCAGGCTCGGTGCTCAAGAGCTCCAGTGTGCCTGCACGGTCCGGTCTATCCAGAGCCACCTCCACACACCAGTCCTCCGGTAGCAGCTCCCCGCACCAGGCTTCCTGTGCGTGTCCTCGCTCCAGTATCACCAGTGCCCGCACCACGCATCAGGCCTACAGTGCGCCTCGCCTCTCCTGCTCTGTCGGAGTCTCCCGCCTGTTCAGCATAGCCAGAGCCTTCCTTCCCTCCTGCGCTGCCGGAGCCACCTGCCTGTTTGAAGCAGCCTGAGCTGCCAGTCTGCAGGGTGCTGTCAGCCTGCATGGAGCAGTTAGAGCTGTCAGTCTGCATGAAGCATCCAGAGCTGTCAGTCTGCAAGGAGCTGCCAGTCTGCAAGGAGCTGCCAGTCTGCAAGGAGCTGCCAGTCTGCAAGGAGCTGTCAGTCTGCAAGGAGCTGTCAGCCTGCATGGAGCAGTCAGAGCTGCCAGTCTGCAAGGAGCTGCCAGTCTGCAGGGAGCTGTCAGTCTGCAAGGAGCTGTCAGTCTGCAAGGAGCTGCCAGTCTGCAAGGAGCTGCCAGTCTGCAAGGAGCTGCCAGTCTGCAAGGAGCTGCCAGTCTGCAAGGAGCTGTCAGTCTGCAAGGAGCTGTCAGCCTGCATGGAGCAGTCAGAGCTGTCAGTCTGCAAGGAGCTGTCAGTCTGCAAGGAGCTGTCAGTCTGCAGGGAGCTGTCAGTCTGCAAGGAGCTGTCAGTCTGCAAGGAGCTGCCAGTCTGCAGGGTGCTGTAAGCCTGCATGGAGCAGTCAGAGCTGTCAGTCTGCATGAAGCAGCCAGAGCTGCCAGTCTGCAAGGAGCTGTCAGCCTGCATGGAGCAGTCAGAGCTGTCAGTCTGCATAGAGCAGCTAGATCCGCCAGTCAGCCATGATCTTCTAGATCTGCCAGTCAACCAGATTCTTCCAGATCTGCTAGTCAACCAGAATCTTCCAGATCTGCTAGTCAACCTGAATCTTCCAGATCCGCCAGCCAGCCAGGATCTACCGGAGCCTACTACCTACCTGAGCTTCATCTCAGTACTGGGCTTCCTCTCAGTACTGGGCTTCCTCTCAGTACTGGGCTTCCCCTCTGTTCCGGGCTGCCCCTCAGTTCCGGGCTGCCCCTCAGTTCCGGGCTGCCCCTCAGTCCTGAGCTGCCCCTCAGTCCCGAGCTGCCCCTCAGTCCCGAGCTGCCCCTCAGTCCCGAGCTGCCCCTCAGTCCCGAGCTGTCCCTCAGTCCCGAGCTGTCCCTCAGTCCCGAGATGCCCCTCAGTCACGAGCTGCTCCTCAGTTCTGTGGGGTTCTGGGTGAGGACTATTAGGCCATGGTCGGCGGCGAGGGTGGATTATCCCAGGACGCGAAGGGGAGGAACTAGGACATTAATGAAGTGGGGTCCACGTCCCGAGCCGGAGCCGCCACCAATGACAGACAGCCCACCCGGACCCTCCCTTTGGTTTTGAGGTGCGTCCGGGAGTCCGCACCTTGGGGGGGGGGGGTTCTGTCACGCCTTGGTCTTAGTGTTTTGTGTTTTCGTTATATATTTGGTCAGGCCAGGGTGTGACAGGGGTTTATGTTGTTGTAATTCGTATTGGGGTTTGTAGTATTTGGGATCGCGGCTGATTAGGGGTGTTGTATAGGCTTGGCTGCCTGAGGCGCTTCTCAATCAGCAGTCAGGTGATTCTCGTTGCCTCTGATTGGGAACCGTATTTAGGTAGCCTGAGTTTCACTTTGTATTTCGTGGGTGATTGTTCCTGTCTCTGTGTAGTGTTCACCAGATAGGCTGTAATAAGTTTCACGTTCCGTTTGTTGTTTTTTGTATTTATAAGTTCTTTCATGTATCGTCGTTTTCTTCATTAAATATCATGATTAACCACCACGCTGCATTTCGGTCCGACTCTCCTTCAACAAACGAAGAACGCCGTTACAGGGTGTCACGTCTTCTGGGAGTAGTGGTTTGGAGTCAAGCGCAGAGAGCAGAGGGTTCGGACAATCGTATTTTATTCCGGGCGCATAAAACTGACCGGCCCAAACACAGGACCCAAACAGTCTGGAGAAAATAAAATTCAAAATGCACATCCCACAAACTAACAGAGCAAGAATCCCACACAAACATAGGTGGGCCTAACAGGCTTAAATAGACATAACTCAATAAACAAAATAAGGTGCAACCAAACGAACAGAAAAGGAAAAAGGGATCGGTGGCGGCTAGTAGACCAGCGACGTCATCGCCGAGGAGAGCCACCTTCGTTGGGAGTCGTGACATGTTCCTATGGTATTTCATGATAAATGAGTTGTTTGAACTAATGATTCTGCAAGTGCAAGGTTTCTTTAAAGATATGAATGTACAATGCAATGTTCCTATGGTATTTCATGATAAATGAGTTGTTTGAACTAATGATTCTGCAAGTGCAAGGTTTCTTTAAAGATATGAATGTACAATGCAATGTTCTGAACATTGGACAGCCTGTGTTACAAGTGATCATTTTGAGTTTTGTGTCTAGAGTTTTGAAAAATGACCACAAGGTTCTGAAATGAGTGCCAAAGTGATTGTTAAAAACTCTAGTGTGTGTGTGCGTGTCTGCTTACCCACCTGTGTGTGTGCGCATTCGTGTGTGCTTGTGCGTTTGTGTGTGTGTGAGTAAGTGCTTGTGTGTGTGTGTGTGTGTGTGTGTGTGTGTGTGTGTGTGTGTGTGTGTGTGTGTGTGTGTGTGTGTGTGCACTCACCATCAGTGTTGTTCCCCTGTTTTTAACCAGCCAGTGAAGGGCCGTTTCTATCATTTGTGGGCCCTAAGAGAGATTTGTTTGGAGGGCTCCCCCACCTTGTGGGCAAAACATTTTATTGGCACTTCTCTTTGTAGCAGAGAGAAAAATGTAAAGCTTCAAAGCTAACTTCTAGCAGTTGTACACATTTTTCCATGGGATGGAGAGAACATTTTGCAATTTTAAAGCAAATTTTCTCAAATCCTAGACATTT